>NW_027645548.1:0-25446 GCF_951640355.1 Cnephaeus nilssonii | reverse complement strand
GTGAGAAATTGTTGAGAAGGCAATACAGGTTGTGGTACTTAGGTGACCTTTGTTAGGAGTATAGTTCTTAAACATTTATTCATATTGCTTTGATTACCCTTATTACCAGATGACAATAAATGCTGTCAGATTGTTTTTATTAAAAAAAAAAAAATACTATGCCTGGCTGGTGTTGCTCAGTGGTTGAGCAGCGTTGACCCACGAACCAGGAGGTCACGGTTCAATTCCTGGTCAGGGCACGTGCCCGGGTTGCGGGCTCAGTCCCCAGTGGGGGGCATGCAGGAGGCAGCCGATCAATGATTCTCTCTCATCACTGATGTTTCTATCTGTCTCTCCCTCTTCCTTCCTCTCTAAAGTTAATAAAAATATATTTTTTAAAAATACTAGTTTTGTGTGTGTGTATAAAACTCATTCTTCTACCAGACCCAAAAACATATGTTTTGGTAACATATTACCTAAAGATCTAGAACCCTTTGCCTTGACAAGCCAGGAGTCCCAGGCCTACCTCTTTTTATTCTTCATACGCTGCTTAATATTTTTGAGATTTCCTAACACCTTAAATGCTGTCCAAGTGAAGTATAGTTAAGTCTGTAAGCCATCTTAAATGTTGTCAAAGCGAGGCCTAGTTAAATCTGTTAAATCTTTCTGCACTGTATACTCTTTTAAATGGAGTGTGAGGAGCAGTTTTTTTTCTCCAGCACTTTTCTAAACCACAACAGTGGCTGTGGCCTGTTCTTCCTCTCTGCCGATTGTAATACTCAGGCTGATGGCCTGCTGGGGTCTGTACCATCTCAAATCAGTAACAATGGCTGAAGTGCCTTCTGCTAATCACCTTAGAGATGGTTTCAAAGAATGCTTTGTACTGCACCAGAGAACTACAGAGGCGGAATTACTCTTGGAGAAACTGGGTACATCCTTGGAAAAATCGCCCAGATTTTAAACCCATTGTTGCTTCTCCTGATTAAAGAAAAAATAATATCTCAGTTTTCAACAGTTTGTAAAAGCAACCCTTAGTTTCAAGGAAATATAGGGTTTGGGTTTTCCTAACACTGCCCCATCCTTTTTCTCAATTTTACAGCAGTTCTTCCGTGAGGCCGAGGAAGCACAGTGAGGTGTGTGTGTTGGGGGAGGGACACTGGGATGAGCAAAGTGAGTTGGGGAGCAGCGTGGGGCGGGGAGTGGAGCGGAGAGTGATTTGCCATCTTCACGATGGTGTTTTTAACAAAGCCCATGGTGGGTGACTAGAGACCAGCTGCAAAGGTGGCAAATATATTTTAAAAATTTGGTCCTCACTCTAATGTTAGGATTAGACTGCTGTTGCTGCCTCTTGAATATGGTGAGAATACTAACATTTAAATTGCCCACAAATTATGCTTCATTTCTCATTGCTGTCCTATGATTTAATCACGTGGGGTTCTAG
Source organism: Cnephaeus nilssonii (assembly GCF_951640355.1). Taxonomy (NCBI): domain Eukaryota; kingdom Metazoa; phylum Chordata; class Mammalia; order Chiroptera; family Vespertilionidae; genus Cnephaeus; species Cnephaeus nilssonii. Next base: position 24,026 of record NW_027645548.1, on the reverse strand, counting down.
GTTGTAGGGATGATGCTTATAAAGCTACAACCCAAAGGGCAACATTAAAAATTTTAAAATACCCATTCCATACAATTGAAAATAATTTGAGAAAATGCAAGTCCGTTGGGTGTATTTCTCCAATACGATAAAGCCCTCCATAAGTTTGTTTTTGTTTTTTAATCTTATTTCTTCTCTCCTCACCATTGCCCCCGTACAGCACAGATACTCCCATACCTCTCCTGGCCAAACTGCTCTCTAGACGCCTCTCTTTATTTCTGCTCTTTGCCGAGAAATCCGACCTCTCAGGGCTATTTCCCCTGGAGTGGCCTGGCCCTCCTTGGAAGTAGGAGGCTAAGCCACAAAACTCTCGGGCTGTGGGGAAAAGGGGACAAGTCTATCCCATTACTCCAGCAGGCGCCTGACATCTTCCTTGGAATTCAGTAAAACTATTTTCATTTTGAATGGGGGGGGGGGATAGAAATGTGGCTGGGGGGGGGGATTTTATTTTGGGCACTTACATTTAAAGGTCCCAGCCTAGTTTCTGGACTTTTCTTCCCCTGTGATTTCATGATTGGAACTCGTATGTGGCTCGGAGGACAACAGCAAGCTCGGAGGACAACCCTGCCGAGACAGACAGCTCTGCTTCTGTAGGCATCCCCCAAAGCTCCAACAGTCCTTGTTTTTTGCTCACCCGCCCTATTTGGAGCAAATTACTTACTGTTCTGCCTGTCAAGGGTGGAGCTGAGAAATCCAAGGGGAGGGAGAGACAGGTAGAAAGGATCAATGTCCAGACAGAGGCAGTTTGGATGAACTCTCTTGTTTTCCCATACCCTACACCAGTGATGGCGAACCTATGACACGCGTGTCAGCACTGACACGTGTAGCCATTTCTGGTGACACGCGACCGCATGCCGAGGATGAAACATTTGCTGCTCCTGAGGATGAAACATTTGCGACTAGAGTCTTGGAGTTAGTTTTTTCCTCAAAGTGACACACTACCCGAGTTATGCTCAGTTTTTTGGCGAAGTTTGACACACCAAGCTCAAAAGGTTGCCCATCACTGCCCTACACTTACCCTACCCCCTGGTAAGGAGAGGTGTTTGCCAATAGTGTTAAACCCCTGTCAATGCTGGCAGGTGTCAAACCCTGGGTGCCGCCCACTTCCTGTATTAACCTAAGCTTTATGTACTGCGGCAAAACTCACAACTCTTCAAAATTAGTTTCCCTTATGTGAAATGGGGATAAAATATAAAATTTCTTCAAAAGGTTCTTGTCAGGATTAAATGAAGTAACGTCTTTGAAAGGGTGTCCTAAACTATAAAGTGATTAAGAAATGTTATTTTATAATTTAAAAAAATCTATATGTAAAGGTTTCCCCTCTAGATCTAAGATTATTTGACGGATTCCTGACGTCCTATCTAATAAAGATGGAATATGCAAATGGACCATCACTTCGAATCAAAGATGGCAGCATCCACAGCCAATAAGGATGGAATATGGCAATTAATGCAACAAAGATGGCGGTGGCCGGCCCGGAGCGAAAGAGGGAGGCAGCGGCCAGAGCGAAGGCCCGGGTCCTGGGTGCCAGAGGGAAACCGGTGCCGGCAGCCATGGGAAAGAAGGTCTACTCTTGCACAAATCTTTGTGCATCGGCCTCTAGTTGTATATAATTATAGATTCCTAACATTATATAGTATATATTTTTTATATTCCTAACATTATATATATGATTAAAATGCTTTTAGCTGGAACTATATCATTGAGAAGTTGGAGTAATGAGATATCATATAAATAGGAGGATGTTGGTCTCCATTCCCAACCAACACAGAGGATTTGCCCTGCGGCTAATGAAGTTTAAACTTCAGATTATGCAGTTTCATCCAAAGCCCTGTACTTAACTCTGTATTTATTGTTTTGTATTCTTCTTTCTAAGGAGGACCCTCCATGTTTTAAAAAGCTTTCCTTGGCCTGATGGCTCACTTGAGGGTCGTCCTGGATACCAAAAGGTTGTGGGTTTGATTCTGGGTCAAGGGCACGTACTTAAGTTGCAGGTTCGATCCCCTGTTGGGCTCATACAGGAGGCAACTAATTGATGTTTCTCTCTTACATTGATGTTTCTCTCTCTCTCTAAAATCAGTAAAATCATATCCTCAGGTGAGGATTTAAAAAATAAAAAAGCTTGAGGTACCACAAACCTTGTGCCTAACACACTAGCATAAAAGAACATTCTGGCCCTGGCCGGAGTAGCTCAGTGGTTAGAGTGCCGGCCCCCACAATGAAGTGTCTTGGGTTCAATTCCCAGTCAAGGGCATGTATCTCGGTTGCAGGTTTCATCCTCCAGCCCGGTCACCCTCCACTGTGTGTGGAGGCAACCAATCAATGTGTCTCTTTCAAATCAATGTTTCTCCTCCCTTCCTACCTCCCTCTGCTCTCTCTAAAAATCAATGGAAAAAACATTCTCAGGTCCAGTCAGCATGGCTCAGTGATTGAGCGTCGACCTATGAACCAGGAAGTCATGGTTCAATTCTCAATCAGGGCACTTGCCTGGGTTGTGGGCTGGATCCTCAGTGTGGGGCGTGCTAGAGGCAGCCAATCAATGATTCTCTCTCATAACTGATGTCTCTCTTTCTCATTCTCCCTTCCTCTCAGAAATCAATAAAAATATATTAAAAAGAAAAGAAAAAATACCCTCAGGTGAGGATTAACCAAGAAGAAGAAGGAGAAAAAGAAGGAGGAGGAAGAATAAGAAAGAGAAAGAAGAAGAAAGAGGAGGAGGAAGAGGAGAAGAAAAAGAAGATGATTCTGTGCTTCTACATTTTAGGAGAATTTGGAGCCTGCTCTTGTCTTCTCTTGATATGTCCTTCCTTCTTTGATCATTCTCTTGTATCATTTTAGTCCCTTCCCTCTTTCTAAACTCAAATATATTTTCACTTCTCTCCAATTCTCTAATTCATTAACAGTCATGTAGCTGGGTGAATACACACACACACACACACACACACACACACACACACACACACACTCATTCCTAGCAAGGGATAAATTTAGAAATCGGAAACAGTGTGTTCAAGGATAGCACCATTCATCCCAAATGACTCAGAGAGAGCTATTCTCAGTCAGTGTAGAGCCCTTGGGGTGAAAATAGAGGTGGGAAGAATTATTTTATTCAATAATGCTAGGGATATAGATTTTCCAGGAGTGGATTCAAAAGTACTATTAATAGGAAGAGAGTGTTTTCATCATGTGATATTAGACTAGGTTGTCTTTGGGAGAAATGTAATGCTCCATGTGGGAAGGTGTGCTTGCCCTTGGATGATTCAGAGGGAATCTGACCACAACCCTTTCTGGTCAAAGAACTCCCTGGAAGAAAGCAGGGCACCACAGTCCTCCCCCAAGTAGTAGGAACCCAAGGTCACTCTTAGCACCACACACAGACACACACACACACACACACACACACACACACACACACACACAATTCTGAGCCAACAAAGGAACGTCTTCAGTGACATCAGGCTGAAGCCTGGAGTAGTAAATACTTGGGGAGATAGAGGACAGATCCCAAACTGTTTGAAGAATTGTGATATTCAAAATAAGGTCTGGGAGACATCAGACTGGGAGGGGGCAGGAGACAGACACTCAAAAATTGGAGAGAGAGAGAATTGAGGGAATAGGTAGTATCCATTCAGAATATTCTCGGAGGGCCCAAACCGAGAGGACTTGCCCCACCCTACCCTCACCCTGAGCGGCATGAGGAAAAGAGTCAGATGAAGGCAAAGCTTCCGGCCCTGTTAACTGGGCTGCTTGAGGTTGCTTATCTGACATTTCAATAAAAGCACAGCCTGAGCCCCTGTGGCCAGCTGAACAATAGCCCTCCAAGATAGCAGGTCCTGATCTCTGGATCTTGTAAGTGTTACCTTACATGGAAAAAGTATATTTGCAAATATGATTGAGATGTGATTAAGGAGCTTGCCCTGGACCAGTGGTCGGCAAACTCATTAGTCAACAGAGCCAAATATCAGCAGTACAACGATTGAAGTTTCTTTTGAGAGCCAAATTTTTTAAACTTAAACTTCTTCTAACGCTACTTCTTCAAAATAGACTCGCCCAGGCCATGGTATTTTGTGGAAGAGCCACACTCAAGGGGCCAAAGAGCCGCATGTGGCTCTCGAGCCGCAGTTTGCTGACCTCGGTCCTGGACTACCTAGGTGGGCTCTAAATGCAATCACACGTGTCCTTATGAAAAGGAGGCTGAGGGAGATTTTACACACATGGAGAAGTCTACATGAAGGCAGAGCAGAGAGAGATTTGGAGATGCTGGCCTTGAAGATGGAGGTGACATGGCTACAAGCCAAGGAATGCTGGCAGCCACCAGAAGCTGGAAGAGGCAAGGAACTGATTCTACCCTAAGGCCTCTAAAGGCTGCTGACACTTTGATTTTGGCCTAGTCAGGCTGATTTTGGACTTCTGAGCTCCAGAACCGTAAGAGAATAAAAGTGTGTTCTTTTAAGTCACCAGAAGAAACTAATACAACCCCTGTTAGAATTCTGTAGGTATTTGGTCTGACAAAGATTGGCAGAGATGGACGACAGCACTGGCTTCCAGTCATCAGATGCAGCAAGATTTCTTATGGGTTCCCAGTGCGAGGGGACTGTATTCGTTTGTGAGGGCTGCCATACAAATGGTCACAAACTTGGTGTCTTAAGACAAGATAAACTTGCTCTGTCCTGGTGCTGGAGGCCAGAAATGCACAATCAGGGTGTTGGCAGAATTGCTTCCTTCTGGAGGCTGTGAGGGGGAATCCGTCCCATGCCCCTCTCCTGCTTCCTGGGGCTTCCTCCATCCTTGGCTTGTAGCTGCACAACTCCAACCTCTGCCTCGGTCTTCACTCAGCTCGTCACATGGCCTTCTCCCCTGTGTCTCTGTGTCTCTTCTCTCTTCCTGTCTCCTCTAAGGACACGGGTCATTGGGTTGAGGGCCCACCCCCGTCCAGGAGAATCTCATCCAGAGAAAGTTAGTCACAGCCGCGAAGACTCGATTTCCAAACAAGGTCACATTCACAGGCAGTGAGTGTTAGAACTTGGACATACCCTATTCTACCCACTCCAGGGGCCAATGCCCCTCCCGTGTCTCTCCGTGGGGAGTGGCAGGGCACTGGAGCAACCATACTCAGCCAGCCTCTACGGGATGAAGACTCAGCACGTTGCAGCAACTTGCCTAGGATCAGGCAGCACGTTTCTGACGTCAGGCCTCCTGGAAACCAGCCTTGGAATTGCTAATCCAGCGTGATTCCCACCACAGCACCTCGCTGCTCGGTAATCCCCTGCCTGGCAACAAGGCCATTGCCATTTACAATCAGCTTCCAATATACGCCTCGCTAGTCTTCACACAAGTCCTCGGGGCAGAAAAGACCAGCATACCATACCCTAAACCTTAAAACCAGGCCTTCATATTTCAAGTTTACATCCGAAAGACTTAAGAAAACATTGCCGTTCCAACACATACCGCCCTGTGCCTGTTGCTAAATGATAATGCTCAGAAAGGGAAAGGTTTCTCAAGAATTGGATGGTTTTGCCTCCCACAGCAGCTATTCTGGATGTTTCAGAATATAGAAGATTCTTTACCCTGGAGGCACAATAATCACCTCACAGTTGACGAGGCTTTCTCTGGTTCTAAAGCTCTTTCTTGGCGCTATCTTGTTTGAGACGGTGGATACCCTCAAGATGTTCTCGTGGAACTTCAGTCCGTGGTTCCCACTGACCGAATCGCGTGAAAGGAGGGGAAGAACAATTTCTGAGGGTCTGTTCTAGACACGTCACCGCTGACATACCACTCACCACAGGTTCCAAATCTCTTATTTGGACCTGTAGCTGCTGTACCACACAAGCCATCAAGCCCTTGTCAATCATTGTACTTGTCCCTGCCCTGCTCACTTCCTCTGTCAGTTCCCTGGGGCCACTGTAATCGAGTCCCTCAAACTGGCTGGTTTAAAACAACAGAAATCTACTCTCTCACAATTCTGGAGGCTACACGTCCAGAATCAAGGTGTTGGCAGGCTTGTGCTCCCTCTGAAGGCTGTAGGGGGGCCCTCCCTTGCCTCCCTAGCTTCCTATGACTTCTTGGCATTTCTCGGCCTGCATCTGTGCCCCTCCAGTCTCTGCCTCCATCATCACGTGGCCTCTCCCCTTCTGTGTCTATGTGTCTCTCTCGGTTCTCCTCTTCTTATAAGGAGTCGTGTTGGATTGAGGGCTCACCCTAATCCAGTATGATATCATCTAAATAACTAACGACATCTGCAAAGAGCTCTATTTCCAAATAAAGTCACGTTCACAGTTTCCTTATGGACGTGAATGTTGGGAGACACTGTTCAGCCAAGTACACTTGGCCCAACGAAGGTTTGTGGGTCTCTTGGATGGCCTGGTTTCCTTTTACTGCCCCTTTTAATACACTGACTCGTCATGTCACTCAGCTAGAAGAGCCATATAGAGAATAATAGAGGCCTGTACAAATTAATGGTTTTGTTTCCTTCTATTGCTAAAGGGCAGAGTTTTATTTGCTCTTAAGGAAAGGAACACCATCAGCCATCGGGGAGTCAAGTATGACAGCAGCCAGATCATTATCGTGCGAATATTCGCCGCCAGCTCTCCGTTCCAGGAGTGTGGGCTGCCGCCCCCCCACACACTGCGCCCTCTTCCCCACACTCAAGCAGGGCTCCGTCTCTGCCAGCCAGCCTAGATATGATGCCATGCTCAGGACTTGGAGAGTGGTGCCAAGCAGGTGTCCAGACTGAGGGCTCTGCCACCATCCTTCTCCTCCAGGCCCCTCCCACTGCCCTTCAGGCTGAGGTCCTCCGGAGGGAAGGACTTGTGGCCAGTCCCCAGCTGTATTAGCGTCTCAGGCCACCATAACAAAGAGCCACTGGACCGAAGGCTTGAACAACAGAAATTCATTTCCTCACAGTTCTGGAGGCTGGAAGCCCGAGATCAAGGCATCATCGGGGTTGATTTCTTGTGAGGCTTCCCTCCTTGGCTCGCAATTGGCCACCTTCTTGCTGTGTCCTCCCATGATTATATCTCTGACACATGTTGTTTGTGTCCTAATTTCCTCTTCTTATAAGGATACCAGTCATATGGGATTAAGGTCCACTCATATGACCTCGTTTTATATTCAATACCTCTTTAAAGGCCCTATCTCTAAATATAGACACAGTGTGAGGACTTCAACATAAGAACCTGGGGGAGACACAATTCAGCCCATAACATCAGCTAAAGGTCTCATCTTCCGCTTACCTATTCTCCTTCTCATCATCCCCTACCCATCCTTGGGGTCCATCCAATCACCCTACAAAATGTGGACTCTTTTCGCTAAGCACAATGTGGAATATATAAAATAACATAGATACACATAAACTGGACATTTGCAACAATCTCCCCATGATTGATATACTCTGCAAAGTTCTTGGATAAATGAAAGTACCTGCTAAAATGATCTTCAGAGGCATATTGCAAATATTTTGTTAGCTGAGAAAATGGAAAAAAAATAACTGAGAAATTTTGTTCCATTATTAATCTAATCTAAAACAACAGGTGTTCGGTGCTAAAAATAGCACCAGGAGTCTGAACGAGCAAGATGAGTGAGAATAATCACAAGCTTAAAAAAACAACAACACCTCAATCATAACCAACACCTCATGTGAAAAAGTGTCTTCTTCTTTTTTTAAAAAAAACAAACACTTTTTTTATTGATTCCAGAGAGGAAGGGAGAGGGAGAGAGAAACTTCAATGATGATAGAGAATCACTGATTGGCTGTCTCCTGCACGCCCCCCACTGGGGATCGAGCCCACAACCCAGGCATGTGCCCTGACTGGAATAGAAACCGGGACCCTTCACTCCACAGGCCATCGCTCTGTCCACCGAGCCAAACCAGCTAGGGCAAAGAAGTGTTTCTTCTTAAAGCACACCAAAAAAGGTGGAAAATGGGCAATAACAAAATCTTTTAGAGACAACATGAGAGTCAAAAGGCTATATTCATGAAACTATAAAACCACATAGACATTCATATTTTTCTTTAGAGCTTGAGAAAAAAAGAAACACGTTGGTAATGCTCACAACAAGAGTTAATACTGAAGCCAGAAAGTAAGCATGCAGAACTAGCCCCAGCACCAGGACAAAGGATTCCTCGGTCAACAAGCAGAACAAAAAATGTTTTGGAGTTAGAAAGTGTGAGGCCAGATAGCTTATCATTAATGATGATGTAATTAAGCGGTGAGTCCTTTTTCAGGTCACCAGCTGATATCAATTCCAAGTTCTGTGTGACTCACTGCAGTCGTGAGAGATATAAAAAGAACATGAGGTCAACAGAGTTTCTATCAATTTCACATGTTTAAAAAAAACCCACAGTGCTAGGGATGCATCTATGATCTGATAAGGGGATGTATTCAACCAAAATATCCTTTTCTGCTACAAGTCTATGAATGGATTGAAATAAATAGCTGAGTTCCTGATAGAATGGAAAAACACCACCTTTGCTTAGGGGTGGACTCACCCATGACGTCAGAACAAGAATTATTGTCAGGCACCAAAGAGACGATATCTTGAGGGAAAAGATATGAATAACAAGTTCTGAGGAAGGGAAAGTCCGTTTGTAATAATAATTTTTTAAAAAAGAGGCAAAGGAAAATAATGCTACCTCTGATTTTCCACAGCAGCCTTTGTCGAGCTCAGAATACTTACAAGACGTATTTTTATGCTGAAGTAGCAGGAAGTGTCAGCAGCGTTTGCAGATGGTTTTCGTGGTGCCTGGGTCCTCCGGGCAGGATCTCCGGCGCTGGATGGAGCAGCACAGAAGAGGACTTACAGAGAGTGTCTGTCTTTTTCCTACGAGCTTTCCAACTCAGTCACCAGGAAGCTTCCCCAATCCCAACATGTATTATTTTAATATAAAAACACTACATATTAATGATATTAAAATTTCCATCAGAAATCTCAAAGCTATTGAGAGTAAGAATTTGTTCTCTTTCACAGATTGAATAAGAGAGGGGACAAAGAGATGTGGTCACGTGGTCGGTGTGTTCGTTTCCTGTATTGCCATAACAAATTACCACACACCGTGTGGCTTAAAACAACAGAAATGTGTTCTCACCGTCTGAAGGCTGAAATCCAACATCAAGGTGTGGACCAGGCCATGTTGGCTCCGCAGGCTCCAGGGAACAGCCCTTCCTCGCCTCTTCCAGCTTCTGGTGGTTGCAGGCGATGCTTGGCGTTGCCTGGCTTTGAAGATACATCACTCTAAGCTCTGCCTCCGTTGTTACTGGTGTCCTCCCTCTGGGTCTGTGTCTAAACTTTCCTCCTCTTACAAAGGATTGGGGCTCCAGTATGACCCCATCTTAAAACTTGGTGACATCTGGAAAGACCCAGTTTCCATTAAGGTCATATTCACAGGTACCAGAAGTTAGGACTTGAACATACCTTTTGAGGGGATACAATTCAACCCACAACAATCAGTTTAAGAACAGGACAATTGCTTCCCGGTGGTAAATATACTCAAAGCCAGCAAAGGCCCCGTCTCTACAGGCAAAAAGGGAGATAGCATCAGGTTTCCTGGTGAAGTAGCCCAGAAGCCCTTTCTAAATAAGCTAGGAGTTCTTCCCATGGCTAAGATTCATGATTCTATGGCTTGAAGCTTATTATCCCCCAGCATCTACCTATAACTTCTTGTGTGACGTTCCCATTACAAAATTTTCATATTCCCATCCATAAAGCTGGTAGCAGTGTTTTTCAGAGGAAACTTCTTCCAAAACGGGATGGTCCTCTCTAAATGATTCTTCTTTATAAAGAAAGGAGAAGAATGTCCACAGAGGGAAAAACATATAATAGGAATAATGAACACGTTTGAGCTTCCATTCTGCTTAAGACTCTGCGATAGGCACCATCAGTCTACTTCATATACACTGAATGGCCAGATTATTATGATTTCTAAACGCATAATAATCTGGCCACTCAGTGTATATCCTATATAACAAAAGGTTAATATGCAAATTGTCCCCTTGACCAGGAGTTCGACCAGCAGGCAGGCCGGCCAACTGCCCATGTCCCCTCCCCGTGGCCAGGCTGGCCGGACCCCACCCATACACGAATTCATGCACCAGGCCTCATATATATATATTGAGTGGCCAGATTATTAAATGTTCAGAGATCATAATAATCTGGCCAGTCAGTGTATGTACACGATCGTCCCCAGTTAGGGATGTGGAAGATGAGAGGCAGAGCACACAGGAACTTGCCAAGGTCTCATGGGCCCTACGAGGGTAAAGGGTAAGCTACAGACAGATGCACCCTGCTTCTCACCCCAAGGACTAGAGAGGAGACAGGATGGGGTGAGGAAAGGCCCGGACTAGAAGCTTCCTTCCTTCCCTCTGTACCAAGCAATGGTTTGTTTAGGAACTGGCGGCTCTTTCTGTTTGTGCAGTGTTGCCTCTGACCAATCAGAACACAACACCCTCGAACAGGGGTCCATTGTCATGTGAGTCAGGTGGCCGTGAGCTAAGCATTGTCCTCATCTGTCCCGTGCTTTGTTGGGAGGAGAAAATCATGCCACGTAATCATTCTTTCTGAGTCTGGGGGAGAGCCAGTGGAAGTGAATGATTCATTTGTGAGTGACCCCACATTGACTCATTATACCCTGCAACACTCTTTGTCCACCTTCTCCTGAAAAAGCATTTATTTACTAACGACTATGCTCTAGCTTCCACAAGCTGATAGCTCAAAGCAGCTACCACATATCAGTTGTTGTTGTTTTTACCCCCTTCAGAATTGCTAAATCCTACTGAGGCAAGTCATAATAATTCCTGAAGATTTCATCGTAATGCAAGAGAAATATAAACAACCAGATTTCTTCTTTCTCTGCAGGCGTAAAAAGAAAATGTCATGTGATTTAGCTATGCAGTTCCAAGAAAACATTTAACCTTCCATTTCCTCCTTTTCACCTTGTTTTATGTGACTCCACTTTCTGCCGTTCTGAATTATTTTATATGCCTTCTCCATCTTTGGGCTAAAGTCTAGGGAATTTAAAAAATTTGCTCAAAGTGATGCAGTTAATTTGTGGGAAGATCCAACATGAGATCCTGAGTGTCTTGATTACTTAGACACAGAACTGATTCCCTTTAAAAAAAAAAAAATATATATATATATATATATATATATATATATATTTGTATTGGTTTCAGAGAGGACAGGAGAGGGAGAAAGAGATAGAAACATCAATGATGAGAGAGAAGCATTGATTGGCTGCATCCTGCACGCCCCATATTGGGACTCGAGCCCACAACCCGGGCATATGCCCTGACCAGGAATTGAACCGTGACCTCCTGTTTCATAGATCACCACTCAGGCACTGAGCCACGCCAGCTGGGCCTGATTCCCTCTTTGTATCTAATTTTGCATTCATATAAATATTTTTATATCCCTGCCAAGCTTGCTGATCTCTTTGCTGTGCAATCACGTCAAATCATGGGCTTGGGATCATCAAGTACAGATACAGAAAAGTTATTCTGGTCCTTAAAATTTTTGAGGAGTCATTTCATAAACATTTGGGAAATGTGGCATCCTTATTATTTAACTTTACAAAAAAAAGAAAAAGAGAGATACAAGGAAAAGAAGAAAAGAAAAAAGGGGGAAATTTGATACAGTATCACTAATAGTAAAAGTGTTAAGAAAAAGGAAGTGAAATTATACAACTCAAAAATATACTCATGGTTTACTCATAGATTTCCCTCATGAGCACAATCTAATAATAACCAACATTTAGGTCATAGGTCAAACAAGTAATTATAATCAATAGAGGAAAAACAACGTTTTCCATAAACTAGAATGAGACTACATTTTATTAAATGTTGTGTTCCCACAGTCCTCACAGTTTTTGAGGCATCATTGGTGCTCAGTGCACTTTGTCTAATAAATATTGATTGAAATAGATATGTGGTCTACAAAAAGTCAAATTACAATATTGCCTAGAATCTGGATTCAGGGTGTGTGTGTGTTTTAATTGATATTAGAGAGAGGAGGGGAGAGAAAAAAAGAGAGAGAGAGATAAGTATCCATGCGAGTGAGAAACATCAATTAATTGCCTCCTGCACACATCCCAACGGGGATCGAACCCACAACCTGGGTATGTGCCCTGCCTGAGAACCAAACACCACCTTTTGGTGTATGGGAGGATACCCCAATCACCCAAGCCACACTGGTCAGGGCTGGATTCAGGTTTCTTTTAATGCCAACAACTTGTAATTCTATTTTGAAAAGCAGCACAAAAATGTTCCCAGTAAAAAAAAAAAAAAAAAAGTTCCCAGCCCCCCTTTTTGAGCTTCCCCTCTACACCAGATGTTGAGACACATGTATAGAATGGATGTGGTTTGAATTCCTTGGTTACAAGGAACAACAACCAACTTAAGCTAGCGTAAGCAAAAGAGCATGTATCATGTGACACAATTGTCTCACAGAACCCAATGTCTCACAAAATATTCCATGTGCTCCTCTGCATTTTCCCAGCATCCTTTGTAGTTCATTTGGGGCCATGTGACTAGATCTAGCCAATGAACTGCAACATATGTCACGCCAGGGCTGAGGCATTTATGAATGGCTCTCCCTCCTTGAAAAGGCTGCGCTAACTGAAATAAGCCGGTCACAAAATAACCACTATTGTATGATTCCACTTAGATGAAGTGCCTAGACTAGTCAAACTCAGAGAGACAGAAAGTAGAATAGTGGTTGCCAGGGATTGGGGAGAGGGGAGAATGGGAGTTAGTGGAAATTTAATGGGAACAGAGTTTCAGTTTGGGAAGATGAAGTTCTGGAGAGGATAGTGGTGATGGCTGCACAATATGGTGAAGGTACTTAATGCAACTGAGCTGCACACTTAACAATGGTTAAGATTATAAATTTTATATTTTGTGCCCTAGCTGGTTTGGCTCAGTGGATAGAGCATCTGCCTGCAGACTAAAGGGTCCCGGTTTCAATTCCCGTCAAGGGCACATGCCCAGGTTGCAGGCTGATCCCCAGTAGGGGACGTGCAGGAGGCAGCCGATCAATGATTCTCTCTCATCATTGATGTTTCTATCTCTCTCTTCCTCTCCCTTAGACACTGAAAATCAATAAAAATATATAAATAAAATAAATTTTATGTTATGTATATTTTGCCATAATAAAAAAACAGAAAATTTAAAAAGTAAGATAGAAAGTAAAATAAAAATGTAAAAAGTAAGGTAGAGACATTTTGTATAGTATTGAATAAGGAGAGAGGGGACTCTAGGTACATAATTGCTTATATTTTAAAAATAAAAAGATATAACTTTATAATTACCTTTAGTGGAAAGGAGGGGATAGGGTAGAGGGGACAGTACTATAAGCTAGATTTATTTGAGTGGACCTTGCTTTGTAGATTGGATTTTGAAACTCTGTAGATATTTTACATAATTATAAGATAAAATGAACAATCTAAGGAAAAAAAAAAAAAGAGTGGCTGTCCCCCGTCCTCTCTCTTCCTCCACTCCAGCAACCTCGCAGGCCACGAAACCCAAACAACGGAAGTACAAGAGAGAAGGGGCGACCTCATGAAAGGGGAGCCCTCCAGCCTCCAGAACTGTGAGAGAATGAATCTCCGCTGTGTTAAACCACTCAGTCAGTGGCCATTTGTTATGGCAGCCACAGGGAACGAATACAGTGTTTCTCCGGGCATCTGGGGTGCAGGTGACTTCCAGCTTCCCTGTCCCCATCCCTAGGAGATGGCCCTCAACGTCATGGCCCAAGGTGGCTCTCCAGTGTTCATATCCACTGAGCACGAGAACGGGAAGGAAAGAAGAAGGAGATCCACCTCTTTTTAAGGACATACCTCGTAGCAGCACCTACCAGTTGCATCCCACAACCACACCTCGCTGAAAAGGCGGTGGGGAATCATCTTTATACTCCGGGTGGCCAAAGGCTCAGCTAAAAGCTTATGTTCCAAAAAGATAGATACAGAGTCAGTAAAGCATCAGACAGACTGTCCAATTACAGTGGGAAGGTTAGGGAGAGGTGGGGGAGATAAGAGATCAACCGAAGGACTTGTCTGCATGCATATAAACATAACCAATGGACGCAAAACACTGGGGGGTGAGGGCATGTATGGGAGTGGGGTGGGGGTGGGGCAATGGTAAGATATGTGCACATATAATATCTTAATAAAAAATGAAAAAAATAAAATAAAAAGGCAAAAAATATAAATAAATAAATAAATAAATAAATAAATAAATAAATAAAAATTTTAAATTTTAAAAAAATAAAAGCTTATGTTCCTATTCCCAAAGTGGGGGGAGGGGGGGGAGAAGGGATATGGGGAGATAACGAACAGTCTCTATCCCTTTGATGAAATTGTTTCTAATTTGTTGTGTGTGTTTTTTCCACATCCTACCATCTTCTTGGTTTATATTCTAATGTAAAGATTAAGGTCAAATTTCTGGAGATTTCACGGGGTCAGGATGCTGACTGACACCCGGGGGCCAGAGAAAATCAGCAGGCAGGGCATCCCAACCCAAGGGGTGGCTCGAGCCAGCACAGCTTAGCTCAAACTGATCGCTTCTTCAGGGCAGCCTTCCCTGGCTCCCCAAGTTAGGTTACACCCCTCTGTCTCACACCTCCTCTCCGCCCACAGTCCTCCTGTGTAGCACCCACTGTGTTTGTTCGAGTCTGTTGACCTGGTAAAGGAAAGCTCCTTGAGAGCAGGAATCATGTCTGTCTTGATCACCCACCGTGTCCCCAGCACCAGCTTCCATACCCAGCACACGGGGGACGCGCAAGGAATATGTGTGATGGGACGAATGCAGGAAACAAGGCAGGAGAGAGCACGTTTCTGTGAGATCAATAATGCAAATGGCCCGTACGGAGGCGCCTCATGTTCTGGCCTGAGGACTGACTTGGAGACTGGGGTCAGATTGTGTGAGGAATGGGGTGGGGAGGGGAGCTGCTACTTTTTTAAAGCAGAGGTTTGCTTTGGGATGGCTAATTTGGTAGTGATATATAAAATTTCCTCTTTTATAAAATGGAAATAATAATACATCTTTGGTAGGGTTGTTGGGAGGATGCGATGAGATCATAGTGCCTGGCCCATGGAAGGTACTCAGTGAACAGTAGCTATTCCTAGAGGAGGAAAAAGCTGGGGTACATCAATCAGTTCACTCATTTATCTGGCAAATATTTGATGAGAGCACCTAGGGAGTCAGTGAGAGAGTCAACCCCACTCCAGGATGCACACCAATAGAATGTGGTCCAAGGATGTCCAGTCAGATGGGAAACCAAAAGCCAATCTTCATGCAAATCTCCAGTAAACACGACTTAAACCTAAGCCCAAGGGAGACATGGCCGTCCTCTCTCTCCACTGAACTGAACAGGGCAGGGCCCACAGGACAAGGGTCGCTGGACCTGCCCATCCAGTCACAGTGGAGATGTTATCAGTTCCCTGCTTACCCCTCCTCCAGGAGGGTGGCCCGTAAGGGTGTGCTAACCACACACATCTGAACTTGGGAAGTGAGAGAAGGGTGGAACCTGGAGCCCTGCCTTTCAGACCAGCTACCCCACCCACTGATGAGAGGGGTGAATCAGACGATCCCTACCTCTTGCTCTATTAGAGAAACCACTGGATTGGAGACCGTATTGGTCAGGTTGCCATTACAATATATCAGAGACTTCCTGGCGGTTAAACAACAGGAATTTATTTTCTCATGGTTCTGGATACTAGAAGTCCACATTTAAGGTGTCAGTAGGTGTGGATTCTCCCAGGCCTCTCTCCTTGGCTTGCAGATGACTGTTCTCTCTGTGCTGTCTACATGGCCTTTTTTTCTGTGTGAGCTCATCCCTAGTGTCTCTTCTACTTCTTCCGTTTGTGTTTTTGTTGTTGTTGTTGTTAATCCTCACATTTTCCCATTGATTTTTAGAGAAAATGGGAGGAAGAGGTGGGGGGTGGGGGGAGACACAGAGAGAGAAACATCGATGTGAGAGAGACATATGGGTTGGTTGCCTCCGAGGTACGTGCCCTTGACCAGAATCGAACCTGGGACCCTTCAGTCCACAGGCCCACGCTCTATCCATTGAGCCAGACTGGCTAGAGCTCTTCTACCTCTTAGGAGGACAGGGCCCCAGTCTTATGACCTCATTTAACCTTAATTACCTCTTTAAAGGCCCTATGCCCAAAATACAGTCACATGGGGGTTAGGACTTCCATGTCTGGGTTTTGGGGCAACAATTCAGTCCATAACTGGCCATACTGGGCTTCTTGATCTCTTCCCTGCTGAACTGATCTAGAGAGGGAAGAGAACCAGAAAGGGAGAGAGACGGAGACACGGTTAAGCAAGCATGCAACATCTCTCCCCCCAGTTTCCCCACTTCTCCTTGGAGAGAAGCAGGAGAGGAAGAAAGGGAACAGTCATGTTATTCTAACAGTGGTTCTCAAGCCTGGCTGCTCCTTGGAATAACCTGGGGAGCTTTTCAAAATCGTCAATGCCTGGACCCCAGCCACAGAGTCTTTTGGTTCATTGGTATGGGGGAGTCTGAGCTGGTGTGTGTGTGTGTGTGTGTGTGTGTGTGTGTGTGTGTGTGTGTTTATTGAGATATACTTCACATACCATAAAATGCACCTTTTAGCCCTAGCTGGTTTGGCTCAGTGAGGAATTTGTCGCCTGTGGGCTGAAGGGTCCCAGGTTAGATTCCAGTCAGGGGCACATGCCCAGGTTGCGGGCTCAATCCCCAGTAGGGGGCGTGCAGGAGGCAGCCAATCAATGATGCTCTCTCATCATTGACATTTCTATATCTCTCTCTCCTCTCCCTTCCTCTCTGAAATCAATAATTTAAAAAAATGCACCTTTTAAAGTATACAATTTAGTGGCTTTAATATATTCACAAAGTTGTGCAACTATCATAACGATCTAATTCCAGAATATTTTCATCACCCCCCCAAAAAAAACTCAGACCCATTAGCAGTCACTCCCCGTTCCTCCTTACCCCTAGTCCCTGGCAACAGTTGCTGGTAAGTCATGCCGCTTTGGCCCAGTGCAAAGGTTATTGTGTCCCGTCCAACATTCCAAACATTCAAGGAGCAAGCAGTTCCCCTGGAATGGCTGCTCTGGCTCTATTTTACTTTAAAAAAAAAATACTTTATTGACTTTAGAGAGGAAAGGAGAGGGAGAGAGAGATAGAAACATCAATGATGAGAGAGAATCATTGATTGGCTGCCTCCTGCACGCCCCCTACTGGGGATTGAGCCCGAAACCCAGGCATGTGCCCTTGGCGAGAATCGAACCTGGGACCCTTCAGTCTGCAGGCCGATGCTCTATCCATTGAGCCAAACCAGCTAGGGCTCTATTTTATTTTTTAAATTAATTTTTTATTTTTCAATTAGTTGACATACAATATTCTATTAGTTTCAGGTGTACAACCCAGTGATTAGGCATTTATATAACTTACGAAGCAATCACCCTAAAAAATCTAGTGCCCATCTGACATCACATAGTTATTATTACAATATTATTGCTCTGACTCTATTTTAAAATGGCTCCGCTTTTGTCAATTTTTCACATAGATTTGTCTATTGCTTTTTATTTAGGTCAATTTTGTTACCTATCTTGAGCTCTATTATGTATTAGGTACTAGATATCACGTATGAACTATAGATACAATTTGAGGCTCTGGATGATGATAAAATTTATTTTTGCTTATGGCAAGCAGTTAGGATCTGAACAGATACCCAGAATTCCAATTATTAGAAGGAAATTCTAATCAGATTGTGAATTAGTTATTTCTGATACACAAATCTCCCCAATTTTAGAAAACGGGGCTGTGGCATTTATTCATGGAATGAAAGAGTGAATGACTTCATGACTGCGTTCCAGTCAAGTTTAGACCAACACTACATCCTGTATTTGCTGCCTTTCGTTGGTTTTCAAATAAGGCGTTGGCCTTTGTTAGTGCATCACCTGTATAATACGAAAGAAGAAATAATCCATTCTGAAATGGAGTTTGTCACGCTTGGGGATGACTTCCTGAGGAAGCAGGAAAGAATTTTGAAGGCTGGGGTAAAAATGGAAGGCACAGTCAGGAGTCGCCCCCTTTTGGTCAAGCAGGTGAAATCCCTCGCCTCAGGTTGTAATAATTGTGGGATTGAGCCCTTTATTAACAAATAAAGCAGAATTTCACGAAACCGAAGGGAAGCGGTTTGCTGAGACACCCAGGGAGTTACCGATGGTGCTGGGCTGGAGAGCCAGGATCTCAGGGCTCCAGGCCAGAGGCCCCCAAGGCCAGACCCTCATAAATTAATCCCCCTGGAGATTTCAGACTTTCCAATAGCTTTGGTGAACTCTCAGCTCTCAAGAAATATTTTGCATTTAACTTTCCAATGTATCAGAAAAATATCACATTTATCCAATATCGACCATTTCAGCCATTCATTTTGTACTAATTAATAGTAAGTTATTTTTGGAACAGACTTCCTTCCTTCTTTCCTTCCTTCCTGCTTCTATCCCTCCCTGCCTCCCTCCCTCCACTTCTTTCTGTCAGTCTAAGAAACGTTATCCTTAAAACTGTTCATGAAATGAGATTATGAATTGTCATTATATATATTTTTTATATATTTTTTTTATTAATTTTTTACAGAGAGGAAGAGAGAGGGATAGAGAGTTAGAAACATCGATGAGAGAGAAACATCGATCAGCTACCTCCTGTACACCTCCTACTGGGGACGTGCCCACAACCAAGGTACATGCCCTTGACTGGAATCGAACCTGGGACCCCTCAGTCCGCTCTATCCACTGAGCCAAACCAGTCAGGGCTATATATATATATTTTTTAAATTGATTTCAGAGAGGAAGGAAGAAGGAGAGAGTGATGGAAACATTAATGATGAGAGAGAATCACTGATTGGCTACCTCCTGCACAACCCACACTGGGATCCAGCCTGCAACCCAGGCATGTGCCCTGACTGGGAATCGAACCCTGACCCCCTGGTTCATAGGTCAACGCTCAATCACTGAGCCATGCCAGCTGGGCTTTTCATTTTATTTTATTTTATTTTTATTATTTAAAAAAATATTTTTATTGATTTCAGAGAGGAAGGGAGAGAGAGAGGGAGAGGGAGAGAGAGAGAGAGAAACATTAATAATGAGAGAGAATCATTGATCGACTGCCTCCTGCATGCCCCCTACTGGGGACTGAGCCTGCAACCTGGGCAGAATCAAACCTGGGCCCCTTCAGTCTGCAGGTTGACTCTCTATCCACTGAGCTAAACTGGCTAGGGCTATTTTTAAACTATATATTCTCTGATATATTGTTCATTAGGGTGAAATATAATGAACAACATGAAAGAATTACCACATTTTTCTATTTTTTTATTACTGAGGATTTAAAAATGTATTTAAGATAATGATCTTTTTGTCTGAAAAAAAAAACTTTGTGACCCAATAAGTCATCAAAATGATCTCAAAACTATAACTGGTCACCTATTGAGAGAAACTTCTGCATCATTCCAGCTGCTTCCATGTCAGAGGGTGGACCTGAGTCATCTTAGGATTTTCATTCCTCTTTGAGTGGATTCTTTTATTTTTTGAAAATGCAGGGCAAGTAGGTGCTCGTTGCCCTGAGTGGCGAGTGGCATGAAGCTGTTCTGAAGGGTTGGTGAAAGCTGCCCCTCCCTTAATACCTCCTGATGAGCAAATTCGCTTCCCTGGGAGAAAGAGTATAAACTTGTCTCACAGTTAAGGAGCCTCCGGGGGCAAAAGTCTCCAGATCCCAGCCCCTTCTTCCTCTGAGATTCAAAGACAGGAAAGTCTGGCTCGCCTGGCGTGGCTCTGTGGTTGAGGTTCGACCTATGAACCAGGAGGTCATGGTTAGATTCCTGGTCAGGGCACATGCCCGGGTTGTGGGCTCAACCCCCAGTGTAGGGGTTGGAGGGCGGCGTACAGGAGGCAGCCAATCAATGGTTCTCTCTCATCATTGATGTTTCTATCTGTCTCTCCCTCTCTCTTCCTCTCTGAAATCAATAAAAACATTTTTTAAAAAAAGACAGGAAAGCCTGTTGGGATAGATGAAGGATGTTTTGACAGAAAAGAATACCAAAGTCCTTGAGGAAAAACTCTGTGAGGGAAGTCTGAACTGGAGGCCAGGGTGTGGAGGTGTGGGGTGTAGGGATCGGGGGTGTGGGGGGTTGGGGGTGGGAGTGGGAAGGTGGTTGGAAGGTGGCAAGGAGCGTGGTGAGGGTTCACGGAGGACATACCTGGAGGCCGCCCAGGGAGGAATGTCCACGGGTCAGCTGACTGTATTCAGCTGTGCTCTGTTAAAACTGGCTAAGATCCCCCTCCAGGTGAAAGCGTTCAGAAGAGTGTTGTCATGGTGATCAACACCTCCTCCACGTCACACCTGCGAGGGGATGTCAGTGGTCAGCGAGCAGCCGAGTGGAGGGCGTCTCCGGGCCCCTCCTGGTTTTGCCACGAAACGAAGGCCAGGGACTGGCAGGCCCCTCTGTTGGCAGAACGTATTTTGCTCATCCTCTCATTGGCCCTCTCAGCAGCCACATTCTTTATGCTAAGGAAGCTGTTTATCTGCGGGTGAGTTTGCAATCCAATGACCTGGAAAGGTCCATGCCCAGTGTTCCTGGGCCTCAGGCCTGGGCTGAGTGTTCACGAGGACCATGTGCTGGTTTTTGCCCAGATGCCCAGACTCTGCCCAGATGCAAGGAGGAAGCTCTGGACTCAACTGCTGGACGCATCAGCAGGATTCAAGAGAGTTTTTGTTTGTTTGTTTGTTTGATTTTTTTACAGAGAGGAAGGGAGAGGGATAGAGAGTTAGAAACATGGATGAGAGAGAAACATCGATCAGCTGCCTCCTGCACACCTCCTACTGGGGATGTGCCCTCAACCAAGGTACATGCCCTTGACCGGAATTGAACCTGGGACCTTTCAGTCCACAGGCTGACGCTCTATCCACTGAGCCAAACCGGTTAGGGTTCCAAGAGAGCTTTGACCTGAGAGCTTGGGAGGAGGCCCCAGGTGGTGGCCTTAGGAATCCAGGCCAGGTCTCTGCAAACAGAGCAAGTGTTCACCCAACAAGGAAGGGCCACGGTCAACAGCAACACCGAGGATGCCTCGAAGCACTGGCTGGTGAACAAATCACACCTCCTCTTCTCTCTGCCAGCACCTGCAGGGAGACTGACTCCCACGGACCCAAGTGAGTGCAGCCCTGGGGCTCCTGGGCACTTCAGGGAGGAAGGGAGATGCCTTGTGATGGAGACATGGCACTTCTGGTGTATGTGGACATGTAGGTGCTCCAAGCAACTAATTGGGAAAATTAGAGACCTGGCTATATGTGGACCCCTCACTGTATGTGGTTGAAGCAGATCGAACAAGGAGCAGGGTCTCCTAATGTGTCTCGTGTATAGTTTCCCCCAGAATCAATGTCATTGTCTTCCTTTGGCTGCCCTCTTTGTGCGTATGGCTCTGGGATGAAGCTGGTATCCTCCTTAAGTTCTCTGACTTCAGGGGACCATGTTCAGACCTCGGGGCCCTTCTGGGGGCACAGCCCATCCTCCAGAATGCAAGAAATCAGCTCCAGCAGTCTTCTAACTTGAGAGTTCACGCCACTGTTTACTCCACTGCAGTGCTCATTGGAATTAAGCAGGTCCAAGGATCCATAGCTCATAGAGAACCACATTCTAGACATCCCTGTGAATTTCCGTGTGACTGATTCCCGACCCAGGCCTGTTTGCTGAACGTTTGTCTACTGGGTCAGACCTTTCCTGTCTCAGTGGGAGAATGGCATAGGGACATGTGTGGTTTTGTGAGGCTGAGCTCGGATGCCTTTAAGGACGCACGCAGGTCATGAGCTGTTCCTCCCCTCTGTTCTGTCCAGCTCGACACCCAGGACTGAATTGACTTACCTTTCATTTAGAAGCGTACAAAGGGCATCCTTTTTGGTGTCTTGGTTTTGGAGTTGGACTGTCCCTCTTAGTCATTGCCCTTCCCCATACAGGGAGGGATGAGGATGGCAGGGAGAGAAGAACTGAGCCATGTGCCATTGCCCCTCCCCAGACTCAACCCAGATGCCATCTTTCTTTTTGCATATATTTCTATTGACTTCAGAGAGGAAGGGAGAGGGAGAGAGAAACATCAATGATGAGAGAGAATCATTGATCGGCTGCCTCTCGCACGCCCCACACAGGGATCGAGCCCGCAACCCAGACATGTGCCCTGACTGGGAATCGAACCGTGATCTCCTGGTTCTTAGGTCGATGCTCAACCACTGAGCCACGCCGGCCAGGCCGCCATCTTTCTTTTTTAATATGTTTTTATTGACTTCAGAGAGGAAGGGAGAGGGAGAGAGATATAGAAATATCAATGATGAGGGAGAGTCATTGATTGGCTACCTCTTACACGCCCCACACTGGGGATGGAGCCTGTAACCCGGGCATGTGCCCTGGCCGGGAATCAAACTGCAACCTCCTGGTTCACAGGTTGATGCTCAGCACCGAGCCACACCGCTGGGCCCAGACGCCGTCTGGAGGTTGGAGAGCAGGACCAGCACCGCACACCTGTTGCTTGGCCCCTCTCTCCTTGTCCTCAGCTGGCACGAAGGGAAGAGGGGTAGAAACGACGCTCCCGGCGGTCCTCGGGGTTAAATGTGTTCCTGGTGTAGAAGTGGGAACTCTATGGTCACTTTTAACAGGGAGAAACCGAGATTCCAAAAGGTTAAGAGCCTGCCTGAGCTCACGGTTATTGAGTGAGGAAGCTGGGGTTGGAGCTCAGCCTACCAGTATCTGACAGCAGGGTCCACCCACCGCTGCCCTTAAAATGCCCGCCAGCAGTGCAGGCCAGTAAGAGAAATGGCCTCACTGTGTTTACACGAGGACCCGGAGGCAGCCCAGGTCCTCAGAGCAGGGCACCCTGAAGGTAGGACAGCTCTGAACTAGACAGGGTGCTGCTGGCAGACTTTGAGTGGAAGGAGGAAAGGGTTTCCGCAGGATGGGGCGCAGGGGAGCAGGGCGCCCAGTTCCCTCTCTCTGCGGCCATGTCTCCCATTCACTTCTCCCACGTCGAAGAATCCCAGGCCATAGTCCGTGTTCTCTCAACTCCCGGGGCCGGGGCCGGGGCCGAGGGAAGGACAGAAGGGACTGGAGACAGAATGAAGTATTCGCAGCACAGTGGGGCTTGGAACTTGCTAACTGGCAGCCCAGGGCCAGATCTGTCTTGCAGATTGGTTTTGTGGGGCCTGCTGGGTGTGTTTTTTTTAAAACATTTACAAATATTTTTAAATGGAGAGGTTTCACAAAAACAGATGTCTGGCTTTTATTGAAAATTGGAAAGCATTTATAACACTGCACCCAGTACCCCACATGGCAATCACTGGCTGGGGTTGAGCAGCAGCTCGCTGCCCCCCACCCCCTCCCCGCCCCGCCCCCATTGTAACAGCTGGCTCTGCTACTCCTCCACCGGGTGGCCTCTGTGAGCACCGGAGATTGGGCCCATGGCCGGCTGGTGCTGTGACAGCTGACTCAGTGCTGAAGGAAGCCTGAGGGAACCCTGGCCTTGAATCCCCGGTTTCTGGAGAAGAGCAGGTGAATGTTCCCTTTCCTGTGTGCCCTGTAGGCAAACGGTGCACAGATTGATGTTCGGCAGAAAGAGGTACCGGAAACACAGATTCAGAGGTGACTGGGGCCGGGGAAGTGGAAGCCAGTGACCAGGGAGAGTGTAAACAGTATGCATCAGTCAGGGTTCTCCAGAGAAACACGTGTGTGTGTGTGTGCGTGTGTGCGTGTGTGTGTGTGTGTGTGTGTGTGTGTGTGTGTGTGTAAGAGATTTATTTTAAGGAACTGGCTCACGCAATTGTGGGGACAGGCAAGTTGGAAGTCTGTAGGCCAGGCCGGCGGGCTGCACACTCAGGGAGTGGATGCTGCAGTCTTGAGACAGGATGTCGTCCTTGCTGAGAAACCGGTTTTGCTCTTAAGGCCTGCAACTGATTGTATGACCCCACATTATCGA
>NW_027645549.1:55000-56571 GCF_951640355.1 Cnephaeus nilssonii | reverse complement strand
GCTGTAGAAAATGGAAGGGCAAGGGGCATTTGTTGCTGTCTCCCAGGGAACCTATGCAGACTATCAAACAAGCACAGGATTCATAAGACCATGGACGGTAATATAATGGAGCCATGCAGACAACCATGCAGAGCACGATAAGGCACCATATGAAACAGCAGCGTATGCACCGCAGGTTCCATGAACATACTGGAGACAATGTGAGACGGGATGGATGGATGGATGGATAGATGGATGAATGGATGGCAGGATGGATGCATGGATGAATGCATGGAAGGAGGGAGGGATGGATGGAAGAATGGATGGATGGATGGATGCATGGATGAATGCATGGAAGGAGGGAGGGATGGATGGAAGAATGGATGGATGGATGGATGGATGGATGGATGGATGGATGGATGCAGTGTGGGTTGGAAGGAAGCACAATGAAGTGAAATACTGTCAATACAGCCACAGGTGAATTGTCCATAGGAACAACCTGGCTAACTGCAATACAAAGAAAGGGAGACAGCACGCCAATCAACCAACCAACAGCACTGACAAAGAAGAAAGGCATGTGCAATCTAATGCTGTTTTCAAAAAGCAGTCTCCTGGAAACATACCCGCAGGGAAATGTGTCTGACAGCAGGAACTGACCAGAGCAGCACAACACTGAAAACAGGTCTGCTTTACAGTCCATCACCTAAGAACACCCAATGCAGATGCTGCGGCCTAACAGCCACCGTGCTCCAACAGAGCAAATGCCCCTAAGTTGACCTACAGGAGCAGCTGTAGAGGCACGAGCCTCTCCCAGTTATGCAGCAACGCACTACTAACATACCACAAAGGCAGCAGCAGTGCCTGGACGATCGCAAGGAGATCCTGGCCCAGCTTGGCCTCCTCCCCAGCCACCTGCCACTGCACACATCACTGCATCCCTCAGGGGATCCAAGACTGCTGGCTCCACAGGTGCTCCACAGATGCTCCACAGATACGAGCAGACCAGCAGTCCAACATCCTGCAATGGCAAAAACAGTGCAAGAGGGCGAAAGCAAGCCTGGCCGATTGACATCAAGGACACACGAATCCGTGCACCATGCCTGTCAGTGTAAATAAAACCTGTTGCTATACAGGCCCTTTCAATGCCTAAGGATGGGCGGCCCTCCTATGTAATAAGACAGCAATATGCACATTAGTCGTCGCTACAGTATACCAACTTGACATAGCCAGCAGCCAGTCAGAACAAGCATGACAATAAACACAAAGAACATGGCTACGCACACTGAGAGAGAGAAGGAGGGAGGCTTGGGCTTCCCTGTCAATGAAGAAAGGAAAGATTCCCACACACCCTGGAGGGCCCAGGCCTCCACTCCGGGGTACAAAGGTTTACCTAAGAAAGGCAAATAAACTCCAACACAAATGGCCACCGACCTGGAAGAGCAAGAGGCTGTGGTTGCCCCAAGCAATGGAGAAAAGGAAGCTTACCCAGGCCTGGCTGACGTGCCCCTCCACTACACTGCAGGATGCAATGAACAATTCTATCACAATGCAATAAACAAACAGTTAAACGTCCCTCGAGGGGTCCCACATTG
>NW_027645549.1:0-50000 GCF_951640355.1 Cnephaeus nilssonii | reverse complement strand
CTGCTGCTGCTATTTAGGTCTGTGGACTCACGAGTCAGCCAAGCACTGCCCTAACTGGGCTGGCTCAGTGGAGACACCGCCAGCATGCCTACTGCAGGATCCCAACCTCGATTCCGTTCAAGGACATGTAGCTTCGGTAAAGGCACATGACCAATAGGAGGCATGCAGAACTCAGCTACTCAATGTTTCTGTCTCAGGGATGTCTGTAACTATGCATGCCTACCACTACATCTCTGTCAAAACTTCAAGAAATCACACTTCTAAACAAATGAGCAAATTAATAAATTAATAAACAAACAAACAAACAAACAAACAAATGGGAGGATGAACAAGAGAACCAAAGAAAACATTGGGTGAAGCCCTGCAAATGGAAAACGTGATGGCACAGAAAAGAAGGTCCAGTTACAGACCGAAATTCACATGGAAACGTGGCATAATGACAACATCTCCCTGAAACATTAAGGACAATAGCAATCTCATTGTAAATGCTGATGGAGTAACAGAATGTGGGAAAACATCGCAGTGAAATGAAATCATTTCACTCATACATAGGAGGAAAGCTGAAAGCTACCAGAAACACAGGGGCACAAAGACATCCAAGTAACGTAATGGGAAAACACGTATGAAGCAAACATTAACAGATAGAGATCGCACCGGAAAGAAACATGGAATACAAAAATCAGAACAGCAAATGAAGAAGAGCAATAAGCACCAATGACTTCATGTGTCACTCATAAACTAAGAAATAAACACAAACATAACATAATAGGTAAATATATGATTGGATAAATAAGTACTTAAATAAATGAATAGATACCTTATGACTTGCATAAAGAAATACAGAAATAGTCAAGGAATTAATTGAATGAGCAAATAATTACATTATTACAGAAATAATCACATAATTGAGCAAATAAGTAAATAAATATGTAAATTATGCTCTAACTGCTGAAAAGATTAAATAACTGGTAATATGATGAAATGACTAAATAAGTGAGAAAATAAGAAAGTAAAGAATTAACTAAACAAGTAAGTAAAGAAGTACAGAATAAATGTTTATATGAATAAATACGATAGAAAGTAAAGGAAAAGTAAACAAAACACTACATAAATAAAGGGAAAACCACATAAATAAATGAATAACAATTTACAGCACTAAGTAAGTAAATTAAAAAAGGTTAATAAGTGCAATAAAAAATTAAAAAACAGTCAATCTCACAAAAAATACATAATAAATGAACTATCAAGAAAATATAAATCATCACTAAACAAACAATTGAATAAATAATAAAGAAAAAACAAAAATTAACAAATAGGTGAGAAATAAACAAATAATAAACAAATAAATGATTAATACATAACTAAATAAATAATGTCAATGATTTAAGAATTCAGTAAAGACAGAAATTAATAATCAATGAATAAAAACTAATTGAACAAGTTACATGTAAATCAGTTAAAAATTGATCAATAAAAAGTAAACATCCATAGCAAATAAAGGCTAAATAACACATAGTAAATGAAAATAAGTGATAAAGAAGAAGTACACACTAAATAATAAATACCAAATAATAATAAATACACAGTAAATCAAAAGTAAATGAGACACAAAAATTACATAAAAATTAAATACTAAGTAATAACAAAGTAATGAACAATACCTAAGTAAAGAGTAAATACATAATAAACACCAGATTATCTATCTAATAATATAGTATGCAAATCATCACTCCGCTACACTCACAAGCCACGCCCACCAGCCACGCCCCAGCCACGCCCAGCATTCAATCTGAGTGAGTATGCAATTAAACTGAAAACATGGCGGCAGCCCCGCCCCCCAGCCTCTCCAGGTCTCTGGGAGTTGGAGAAGTCAGGCGCCAGCGCCTGAGGCTGGCTGCAGCCACAGAGACCAAGAAGCCACCTCAGGTCCGCCTGCCCAACGTCCTGGGGAGACAGAGAAACTGGGCTCCAGCGCCTGAGGCTGGCGGCAGCCACAGAGACCAAGAAGCTGCCCGTCCCATGATCCCAGGCTGCAGCCAGCCTCAGAAGCCTCAGGTCCACCCGCCCCATGTCCTGGGGAGACGGAGAAACCGGGCACCAGTACCTGAGGCTGGCTGCAGCCCAGGAGATGGAGAAGCCGCCCACCCTGCGATCCTGGGCACCAGTACCTGTGGCTGGCTGTGGCCTGGGAGACAGAGAAGCCACCCACCCTGCGGTCCTGGGCCCCAGTACCTGTGGCTGGCTGTGGCCTGGGAGACAGAGAAGCCGCCCACCCTGCGGTCCTGGGCACCAGTACCTGTGGCTGGCTGTGGCCTGGGAGACAGAGAAGCCGCCCACCCTGCAGTCCCGGGCACCAGCACTTGCAGCTGGCTGTGGCCTGGGAGACAGAGAAGCCACCCACCCTGCGGACCTGGGCACCAGTAACTGTGGCTGGCTGTGGCCTGGGAGACAAAGAAGCCGCCCACCCTGCAGTCCTGGGCACCAGCACTTGCAGCTGCAGCACAGGCGAAGCCCCCTGTCCACCATCCCCTAAGGCTGTAGCCAGCCTGGGCGCCTATGGCTGACCAGAGGGAGAGAAGCCCGGATCCTGGGTGCCTGTGGTCAGCTGGAGGAGGGAATCCTGGGTACCAGGTGTGGGCCGAGGCAGAGGTAGTTAGGGGCAATCAAGCCAGCAGGGGAGCAGTTAGGGACAATCAGGCTGGTAGGCAGAAGCAGTTAGGGGCAATCAGGCAGGCAGGTGAGCGGTTAGGAGCCAGCAGTTCTGAATTGTGAGAGGGATGTCCAACTGCTGGTTATCCCATGAGGGGTCCCAGATTAGAGAGGGTGCAGGCCAGGCTGAGGGACACACTCCCCGCTGCCCCCCCCCCCGTGCACGAATTTCGTGCACCGGGCCTCTAGTAGAGAAATAACTAAGAAAATTATACATAACTAAACAAATAATAACATAATTACACGAGTAAATGAAAAGAAACTGAAAAGATACATAAGTAAATGAATAAGCACAAAAGGAATAAGGAAATCATACATAAGCAAGTAACAAAATAATAATAAAAAAAGAAGAAATACATCAGCAAATAAAACATAAATAATAATTGAGAAAATAAATGCTTACTCAGAAATAAATAATAAACACAAAGTAAGTGATAAACAACAAATACAAAGTAATTAATAAAAATATTAGAAATAAGAAATAACAAAGTAAATAAGAATTAATTAACAAGGAGGTAAATAATGAATAAGAAACAAATCAGTAAATAAGTAAATTAAGAAATTAGCAAATACGTAGTAGATAAGTAAATAATACATAAACGAAAGACAAAGATAAGGAAATGAATATGTAAACAATTAAATATGAAAACAGACATGTACATGAATAAGTGCATGCATACATAAGTAAATGAATAGGTATGCAGGTAAATAACTGAATAAGCACATATGGAAATGAATACATCAGTAAAAATGTAAATCAATCAAAAAGCAAACAAAAATAGTTCACTAAATACTCAAATTGATAAATAGCGTACAACATAAGTAACCTAAAAAAGAAATAAATAAATAATTAGATAAGTAAATAAAGGAATCCCTGAATGAACAAATGAGCACTTACATAAATGATTAACTAAGTAAATAAATGATTATGTAAATAAATACGTAATTATGCAAATAAACATGTGAGTAAATCTAATGGATGAATATGTAAATACATCATTACATACATTAATGAATGAATGAACAAGTCAGTCAATAAAAACGATAATAAGTAATGAGGTCAATGAAATAAACAAACGAGTGTCTCAGTAAGTGAATAAACAAATAAATAACTAACCAACCACATAAGTAAATAAGGAAATAAATAAGCAAGCAAGTAAATAAATTACTAAGTAGGAAACAAAACAAACAAATTAGCTATTTAATTTATCGATATCTAAACAAGTAAATAAATTAATCATGTAATGAGTAAGTACACAAATAAGTAAGTAATTTCATTAAGTAATTAATGAGAAAGAAATCAAATAAGCAACTAAATAAATTACTTGATAAGTGACCAAAAAATAAAGACCTAATTAAACAAATAAGTAAAGAAATAAGTAAATAACTAACTGAATTAGGAAATAAGTAACAAGAGACATAGGGAAATAAGCAAGTAAATATATAAGTAAATAAAAAACCAAATAAATATTGAAAGAATTAATTAAATAAACAAGGAAATAAATAACGCGATAAGGTAATAAGTACACAATGAATAATTAAGTACATGAAAAGCCAATAAACAGCTAATGAACTACAAAGACAAGTAAATAAATACACAAATGGAACGTTAAATAAATAAGTAAAGAAATGAATAAGTGAACAAAAAAAGAAAACGTAGGTAAATAAGTTAATTAAGTGATTATTAATTACATAATTAAATAAATAAGTGAAAGAGCAAAGAAATTAGTGAATAAAGAAGTAAAGGAAAAGAAAATCAAAAAGTACTCTAAAAAGCAAAGAATAATGCAAAGAAATAAGTAGGTAGGTAACCAAGCAAGCAAGCAAGCAAGCAAAGAAATTAAGTCATGCAGAAAGTAAATAACTAAATAACGGAATGGGGGGAAAAATTAAAAAGTAAAACCAGATACACACAAATAAGAACGGTAATTATCAAGTGACATAACGAATAGGAAAGTAAATAAACAGAAAAATAAATAGATAAATAAAAAGTTAAATAAATAATTGAAAAAGTAAGTAAAGTAATAAATATGCACACAAATACGTAAACACATAAGTACATCAATACATAAGAAATTAGTAAGTTGAAAAGTAATTAGTTAAGTAGACCAAAAAAAGAAAAGGACTTAGGTAAGTAGAAAAGTTAGTAAATACTTAATTAAGTACATAAGCATGCAAATATTAAAGTCAATAAAGAAATGAATAAGTAAATAAGTATGTACATCACAAAATAAGTTACATCACAACATAAGTTAACAATTTCATAAGCAAATAAATGACTAAGAAAATAAGTAAGGCAATAAATACATAAGTAAGTAAATAATAAGTAAGTACATAACAAAAAATTAATAAGTAAACAATAAATAATAAAGAAGTAAATAATACATTGACAAATAGACAGCAAATCCTAGGTAAGTAAAGAATAAAACAAGCAAAAATTACATAGTTATTTTAAAAACCTACAGGAAAAAATTTAATTAAGCAACTAAGTTAGTAAATAACTATTTTTAAAAATTACCGAATAATAAGTAAGAAACTGAATAAGTAGATAATACCTAAAATCATAACTAAGTAAGGAAATACTATTAAAATACATAAGTAAGTAAATGACAGTTAAAGTAACACATAAACAAGCAAAGAGCATTTACTTAAATAAATTTGCAAGCAAGTACAGTGGAAACCAGCAATTAAGTAACAAGGAAAGACCAAAGAAGGGAATAAGAGATAGGTAACACATGAGCAAATACACATCAAGTCATGCACAAGGAAGTAATTAAGAAAGTATAAGGAAGAAAATGGAAAATAACAAGTAAGTAATAAATAATAAATCGAAAGTAAATACTAAGAAAACAGTAACTAATAAATGAACAGGAAGTAATGTACACTACGTACAAATCACATATAAATGATTAAATAAATAATAAAGAAAAGATGAATAATAGACAGTAACAAGAAAGGCAGTAATAAACAATGGCCAAGTAAGTAAAAAATAAATGCCAAAGGAATACAAACAGCGTAATAACATGAAAGAAGAAATCAGTAATAATCAAAACCAAGTAAATAATAGAAAAGGAAAATATTTTGCAAATAATGAAGGAAATAAATAAGCAAATAAATCAATAAAGAAGTAAATTGGAAAACACATAAATGAACAAATGCATAAATTAAATAAGCAATGTTTAAAGTGAGACATTAAGTATTCAGAAATCATGAAGAAATACCTATATCATTAAAAAAATAAGCCAAATTAAATATAAATAAATGAACCAGGAAAAAGGAAAAAAGTGAACAAGGCAACAAATAGGTCAATAACTAACAAAGTAAGTAAGTAAGTAAGTAAGTAAGTAGGTAAGTAAGTAAATGAGTAATGAAGTAAAAAAGTGAATTATGATGTACATAAGAAGGTAAATACATGAAATAAGTAATGAAAAAGTAATCACCTAAGCAACTGAATGAGTAGGCATGTAAATAAGTAAACCAATAAATAAGAAACTACATGAAAACCATATGAGGAACTTAAGAAGCCAGAAAAGAAATAAAAAGCAATTCCACAAATACATGAGCAAACAAAGTAATAAAGTAACAACTAGGCAGATAAACAAGCAAATAAACTGGGAAACCAGGGTAAAGCCATACAAAATCAGAAGCTGATGGGAATGGGGGGATGAGAACAAGTATGTGACACCTCAATCAATAAAGAAATTTAAAAAAAAACGGAAGCTGAGGGAACATACTGCAAAGCACAGCAACAAACAGGCAAACAAAGGGAAAGTTGGAATGTTGAAAATCCCTCCTTAACACATAGGAAAAATATCAATGCCATTATTAATAGTGCTAGACTACGGAAATGGGGAAAGCATGGAAGCGAAATCAATTCATTTCACTCATAAATATCAGTAAAACTAAAAGAGACCTGAAACAATGGCTCAAGGACATCCAAAGAAAAGAATTGAAAAAGTATACATGAAGCAAACACAAGCAAATAAGGAGAACATGTCACAAAACAAAGGAAGGCAAAAGGCAAGACTGAAAATGAACAACACCACTGCACATCCATGACTCCATGTCTACCTCATGATTGATGTTTCCCTCTTGCTTGGTATCTGCAGCCCCCTGGCGGCGAAAGTGCTCCCACAAAAACGGTGAAGCAGTATGAGAATCAGGAAAAGTAAAGCACACGGGACAGTTGAGGTGTGCATAAAAACTCAAAGCAATAGGACATTTAGGGGGGGGGGGGCGGTGCCAGCAGGCTCCTCTTTGCAACTTTAAGGACTGAAGTACAGGCTATGATGCTAAAGCTCCCTCCCAAACAGACAGTTGCACGGAACTCGCAGGAAAAGTGCGGACCCTTGCGCAAATAGCAGTGTAACAGCACCACAGACAATCGCAGAGGCTTGGCACTCTTTACCTCAACCTCCACACGGAAAAGAAAATCTGTACATGCAGGAGCTAAACCTGAGAAAGTAAACCATGGATGTTGTTCCCTTTTCAGATTCACTGACCTCAGAGGATGCAGAGACAGAGAAAGCCTGGACACACCACGACGTAGGTCCAAACAAACAGCATAATTACCTGCGCGAACAACCGTGGCAGGGCACCACAATACTTCGGCTAGAAAAACTGCCCTTCCTCAGAGAAGGTCCATGAAAGCGGCGCAATATTGTTCTTTCTGGAAGACAACCTCACTTCAGCCTCGGACAGAGACACGTGAAAATGCTCAGCACAGACAAAGCAACAGGAGCGTCTGAGAGGGGGCTGTGGCTCCTAAGGCAAAAGTCCCAGCAAGAGCATAGAGCCGAGCATGAGCAGCCGCAGCTGGTTTCCCCACCAATATGTCGCCTCCCGGCTCACTCCTCACGGGTCACGCTTGCGCCTCACGACTCGCGCATGCGCTGCACGCCTCATGCCTCGCGCATGTGCTGCACATCCCACGCTGCACGCCTCACGCCTCGCACCTCACGCCGCACACTTGCCACACACCTCACCCAGCAGCCTCTGCTCACGGGCACCACGGGGCTCACCTCAGCCTTGAAAGGTTTGCGACGCAGGAAACAAGACAGAGTCCAGGCGATGGAAAGGGAGGGAGGTTTTAATCTTGCGCTCCCGGGCGAAACTCACGGTCCGAGAGTGGGCCAGGGGAGTTCGCGCCAAAACGGGGGCTTAGGTACTTCCTTTATACAGCTGTTTAGTGAGGGGAGGGTGGAGGGCATGAGAGGTGTGGAATTCCTGCCTCGGGCAGGGGTCTGGAAAGGCTGGCGAGGGTCTGGGAAGGCGCCAGTTATCTTTGTCCCCATCTACCTTGTGCCAGTTATCTTTGTCCCCATCTACCTTGCGGATGCTTGCATGGCTGTGGTCTTTCCCCCCTGCCTCGACCTAACATCCAGGCCTTTTTGGTGATAGGGGGCGCCGAAATCGTCCTGGCTACTTCCTGCTGACCAGGGGCGAAGAGGGTGGGGGATGTTAAAGGCCAGGGTCAGGCAGAGGCGGGTTGAGGGGCAGCCGAGTGTAGGGATGGAGCAGGAGCTGGTTCACAGTCACCCGAGACATTTCTGCGATCCGGGAACGGATGAATTTGAGGAGGCAGGGAGCTAAGGAAAAAAAGACACAGATGAGAATTAGGGGCCCTACCAGGGGTAAAATCCAGGTGGCTAAAGGGCTTTGGAGCCAGCCGAAAAGAGAGTTGTCCTGGGAGTGTCTTGCACGTAATTCTTCACTCAGCTTAGTCAGGGTCTGCACGTTCTGTTCCACCACTCCGGACTCATTGATGTAGTAGCAGCATTCTTCTTGAAGGAACATGCAGGTTCCTCCTCTTTCCAAAGTAAGAAGGTCTAGGGCCCTTCGGTTCTGCAGGGCTATTTGGGCTACCGATGTTACTTGCCGCTGCAGGGAGGCTAAGGAGGTAGTAGTAGACTCCAGGGCTATCTGGAGTCTGTCATTGAAATCCTGAGCAGAGATTATGCTGTTCCCGAGGGCCCCCCCAGCGAGGCCTATCGAGGCAGCGATACTTACCCCCAACATGACAGGGAGGAAGGCGGCCCTGCGGGCCCGGGGGTGGGATGGAGGGAGCAACCAGGCAAGCTCCGACTCTCCATACAAGGTTAGCTGGGGAACTACTGTGACCCCGAAGCAAGGTCCGGGGTCAGAGGAGTTTATGCAGTTGCTTAAGGTGCCGTTGCACCAAAAGAAGGTACCCGGGCTGGCCTTGGTGGGACTGGCTGCAGTGTGGTTTTGGGTACAGTTCCAAGTGACCCGTCCCACAGTTACCGGGTTGCTGGTCTGGTAGCATATCCGTGGGGGCAAGGTGGGCTCTGGAGTTTCGGGTTCCCAAAGGGGAATGCCAGTCAGGGGAGGCTGACATTCACCATGTCCTTGGGTTCCTGGAGGAGACATGAGTGGGACGGCAGCCAGCAAAGGTCTTTGGAGAGAGACACATAAAAAGCAGTGCGAGACATTGGGCAGGGTGCGGGTCTCGTTAAGGAATAGTAGAGTGTGTTGGATAAGTTGGAGCCAAGAAGACAGGACTTCTACCCGGGGGGAATCAGGCAGCTTCCCTTTAAGGGAATGTTCGGCCTGTAGGATGCTTTTGGAGACCTGGATTTGGGCCTCCTGGGCCATGACATATTCCCGGGAGATGTAGATTGTCCCTGAAGGGGTTGAGCTCCAACCACCCCCATATAGTTTTCCCATAACGCCCGCAACCCATCGCTGGTCCCAGGGGTCCCGGACCTTTATGTTGAAGGTCCCGTCCTTCCAGAAAAAGGGACCAGACCTGACCTCATTGTAGGCATCATGGATGACACAGCCTGACCAGCGGCAACCCCCATAGGTGTTGACGTCTCGATTACACCTATCTGGGTTCCGCTGATCGTAAGCAAAGCAGGCGTATGGTCGGCCACCATTGGACACTGACCGGAGGTCGACAGCAATCAGGATCTCCGCCTGGCATCCGACCAGAGGGCAGTCCTGAGATCCTACCTGCCGGGTGACTTGTGTGCTGTCCTGGTCGTAGGTTTCATGGACCTTGAACCTCCACACATAAGCAGGTGTGGGAGGGTGTAGGTTGCCCAGGGCTGGGAGGAGAAGGAGGAGGGGGAGGGCGGCTAAGGCGGACCTTAGTGGGGCCCAACACCTCACATTTATAGAAGTCATGCTGCTCCGGGCTCCTCTTGAGTCTGGAGAGGTGGTGCCACGATGGGTCTCCAAGTAGTTTGACTGCAGTGGGGGTTGTGAGGATTACTGTGTGAGGTCCCGTCCACCTGGGTTCCAAGGCCTTGGGATGTAGATTCTTAAGGAGAACTGAGTCCCCGGGCTGGAGGGGTGGTCCTCGCGAGCCTTGGTTAGCTGGTTCTGGCCTGGGCAGAAACCTGTCAGCGTGTTCCCGGAGCAGCTGCCTGAGTAGAGACAGGTATGGGAGATAAGTAGCCAGGAGAGGAGGGTCAGTAGGGAGACGATGGTTGAGCAAGAAGGGTCTCCCATATAGGAGTTCAAAAGGGCTTAAGAAGGTGGGGCTCCTTGGTGTAGCCCGGATTCTGGTCAGGGCCATGGGCAGGAGATCCGGCCAGGAGCTGCGAATTTCTAGAGAGAGTTTTGTTAGATGGTCTTTAAGGAGGCCATTGGCCCTCTCGACCTTACCCGATGATTGTGGGCGGTAGGGTATGTGCAGTTTCCAGGAGATGCCAAGTGAGGTGCTAACCTGCTGAACGACCCTTGATATAAAAGCCGGGCCGTTGTCTGATTGTATGGAGTTGGGGAGGCCGAACCTAGGGATTATGTGTGTTATTAGGATCTCAGCCACAACCTCAGCAGTTTCCTTGCGAGTAGGGAAGGCCTCTACCCATCCTGTCAGGGTGTCTACCATGGTAAGCAGATATTTGGTCTTCTTGTGGGGAGGCATATGGGTGAAGTCTACCTGCCAGTCCTGCCCTGGGAGGTGTCCCCTCGTTTGATGGGTAGGAAAGTTGGGGCGCATTCCTCCCTGGGGTGAGACAGCTGCACACGTGGAGCAGGAGGAGCAGGTATTCGTGACTGCCTCTCGCAGTGTGGGCGAGGTGAAGAGGGGTTCGAGGAACCTCCAAAGTGCCAGTGGTCCAATGTGCAATGACTGGTGGACCTGTTGGGCAATGGCTCCTACCTGAGCCTTGGGAAGGGCAA
The DNA here is from genome assembly GCF_951640355.1 of Cnephaeus nilssonii. Lineage (NCBI taxonomy): Eukaryota > Metazoa > Chordata > Mammalia > Chiroptera > Vespertilionidae > Cnephaeus > Cnephaeus nilssonii. Next base: position 39,140 of record NW_027645549.1, on the reverse strand, counting down.
TCTTGTTATTTATGAAGATCCATCCCTCAGGACCAGAAGAGCCTCCCCGTTGTAGGAGTTTATTTTTTTCTTCTTCTGTATACTGAGGGGTAATGGAGGGAAGAGAAAGGAACAGGACCGGGGCTGGGGACCCTTCACCCTGAGTTAAGCCTCTGGCCACCGCGTCTGCTCGGGTGTTTCCCCGCGTAACCATGGAGGAGTCAGTCTGATGGCCTCGGCAGTGCACGATGGCTACCTGGGAGGGAAGCTGTAAGGCATCAAGTAAGCGGGTTATGAGTCTAGCGTTGATAATAGGTGAGCCTTTAGTAGAAAGAAAGCCCCTCTCTCTCCAAATAACCGCGTGGCAATGGGCTATCAAAAAGGAATATTTGGAGTCTGTATATATGTTTACCCTCCTCCCTTTGGCCAGATGCAGGGCCCTGGTCAGCGCAATGAGCTCAGCCTTTTGAGATGTGGTACCCTCTGGGAGCCGGGCTGCCTCCAGGGTCCGCTCGAGTGTTACTACTGCATAGGAGGCTTTCCGACGTCCCTGGGGGTCTAGGCACGAGCTTCCATCCACAAACAGAGTTAAGTCAGGATTAGAGAGAGGAAGATCTGAGAGTCCCGCCCGAGGTTGAGTGAGGGCCTCGACGACCTCGGGGCAGGAGTGCGTTGCCACAGGTTGGGTGGAGGCAGCAGGAAGGAGAGTGGCTGAGTTCAGGGCTGGGGACTGAGTTAGGGAGATGTCAGGACTCTCGAGGAACAGGAGATGGAGTTCCTGCATTCGAGAGGGGGCAAGGAGAGATAAGGACCGGTGTGACAGAAGATCCTGTAGCCTATGGGTAGAGAAGACTTGTAAGGGTTGCTGGAGGCAGATCTTCTGGGCTTCCTTGGTGAGAGCAGCGGCTGCAGCCAGAGCCCGGAGGCAGGGCTGCCATCCCCGAACCGTGGGATCAAGCTGTTTGGACAGGTAGGCTACGGGGGTGAAGGCTGGCCCTAGGGGCTGGGTGAGAACCCCCATAGCTATTCCTTGTTTCTCATCAGTAAATAGTTGGAAAGGCTTAGAGATGTCCGGGAGAGAGAGAGGGGGAGAGGCCAGAAGGGCATCCCGGAGCTTAGAAAAAGCCTGGCGAATGAGGGAGGGTGAGGAGAGGGGGCCTATTGGTGTTTCTTTAGCGGCCTGGTATAGAGGCTTAGCTAAGAGAGCAAAATTTGGGACCCAATGGCGGAAGAATCCTACCAGCCCTAGAAAGGACAAGATCTGTTCTGCAGAAGTGGGAGGCTGTAGGTCTCGTATTGCCTGTGCTCGGTCAACTGTCAGTCCTCGGGAATTGGGAGTCAGACAGATTCCCAAGTAAGTGACGGTGGGGGCCGACAGTTGCGCCTTGGCAGGAGACACACGGTATCCTTTGTCCCCTAGAAAGTTGAGGAGGCTAGCTGTCTGCCTCCGAGAAATGTCTAAAGAGGGACTGCAGAGAAGGAGATCATCTACATACTGGAGAAGAGTGCTGGGTTCTAATGAGCATTGTTGGAGGTCTCTGGCTAAGGCCTGGCCAAACAGATGAGGGCTGTCTCTGAATCCCTGGGGCAGAACTGTCCAGGTGAGTTGGCGGGATACCTGCTCGTCTGGGTCCTCCCAAGTAAATGCAAACAGATGGTAAGAGTATGGATCTAGAGGGATGGTGAAGAAGGCGTCCTTGAGGTCAAGGACGGAAAAGTGGGTGGTACCAGATGGGATGCGGGAAAGGAGAGTGTAAGGATTGGGGACCACCGGGTGGATGGGGATCACCGCTTCATTGATTAGTCGGAGGTCCTGCACCAGCCGGTAGGTCCCATCTGCCTTCCTTACGGGGAGGATGGGGGTGTTGCAGGGAGAGTCAATAGGTATGAGGAGACCCTGCCCCAGAAGCCGAGTAATGAGAGGTTTGAGGCCTCGGCGATGAGTTAGGGAGATAGGAAACTGGGGACGGGAGGGAAATGAGGTGGGGTCCTTAAGTCTGATCCTGACCGGGGTATGATGTCTAGTAACCACTGGGGTAGAGGTGTCCCATACTCTTGGGTTGACAAGGGATGCAGGCAGTGGGGGATCAGTGTTCCCGTGAAAGGAGGGAGCCAGGAGCGGAAGAAGCAGGGAGGCTGAAGGACTCCGAGTGAGCTGCAGAGTGGCCCCTAGTTTGGTGAGTATATCTCGTCCTAAAAGGGGCACGGGGCATGAAGGCATGACTAGGAATGAGTGGGTTATGGGGGTATTGTCGAGGAGACAGGGAAGGGGCCCTGTGGCCAGTGGGCAGGTTGATTTACCGTCAATACCCATGACCGAGATCGTGGAAGGGAACAGTGGCCCGGAAAAGGAGGGCAAAACAGAAAAGGTAGCCCCTGTATCGATCAAGAAGGAGATCTGCTTACCCGCTACCTGGAGCTTTACCCGAGGCTCGACGAGGGTGATAGGGGTCACCGAGTCTGGGCATCTTCAGTCTTCAGCCAGTCCCAGCATGGCCAGCGGTGGGTCATGACCTGGAAGGACGGCCCCTCTACGTTGAGACGCAGAGGGCCCGTCACTGTTCCAGGGGCAGTCACTTTTCCAGTGGCCGCTTTGACCGCATGTCGGGCAGGGCTTGGTTGGAGCCCGGGGTTGGGGGCATTGCCTAGCCCAGTGGCCTTCGTTTCCACACTTGAAGCATTCTCCAGGTGGCGCTCTTCCTCTCGTTGCACCCCCACCACGCACAGTCCCCCTTGGACCATGTGTGGCTGTCGTCGGCCTCAGGGCTGCTACCAAGGCTTGAGTTTGCAGGTTCACCTTTTGTGGGAGATCTGATTCTGCCTGCTCCTCACGGGCATTGAAAACCTTAAATGCCATATTCACCAGATCCCGGACAGGGGTCTGAGGGCCATCCTCTGCCTTTTTTAACTTTTTTCGAATATCTGGGGCTGACTGCGAAATGAAGTGAGTGGCTAGAACTGTTGCTCCGGCCGGGGACCCAGGGTCTAGCCGAGTATACAAGGTCAGAGCCTCAGTCAGCCTGTTAAGGAAGACTGCAGGGTTCTCATCTGGTCCCTGAGTAACTTCCCTCAGCTTGTCAAAGTTAACTACCTTGTGGGAGACGGCCTGTAGGCCGGCTATTATGCATTGGAGCATCTGGTCGCGACGTCGGCGCCCCTCCCGCCCTTCGGGGGTATCTAGTTGGTACTCCCAGCCCGGTTCCTGACGGGGAACGGCCTGGGCCCCCACCGGCATAGAGGCATCTGTAAGGTGGATCTGATCTGCGTGGTCCGTCGCTGCTCCTAGGACTCTTTCCCTCTCATCTGATGTTAGGGTAGAAGAGAGAATGACATGGATGTCATGCCAGGTGAGGTCATAGGCCTGAGAAAGGTATCGGAATTCCTTGACGAATGCGGTGGGGTTGGCGGAAAAGGACCCCAGCCGCTTCTCAATCTGGGAGAGATCCGACAGAGAGAAGGGAACATGGACCCTGACCACTCCCTCAGCCCCTGCAACTTCCAGGAGGGGGCAGAGGAGGGGAGGGGCCCGGGAGCGGGTGTGCCTGCTGACTGGGGAAGCAGGCGGGGGTGGGGGAAGGGGAAGGTCAGCAGGAAAGGGAGAAGGCTCTGCGGGAGGGGGCGGTGGAGGGAGGTCGGGGAGTGAGGATGGGGGAAGGGAGGGAATGGACGGCAGGGCAGAAGGAGGCAGGGCAGGAGGAGCCCTGTAGTAGGGAGGCGGGCGAGTCGGAGGGGAGGAAAGATTCTCAGGGGGTTCAGATAAGGCGGAAAGTGGAGGGGTGTCGGTAGGCAGAGGGAGTTTCTCGCGAGCTAGGAGGACCTGGGCAGTGGAACAGGAGGAGCAGAGGGAGGGACGGGAGCGCAGACTGAAAAAGGCCTGGACAAATGGAACCTCCAGCCACTTCCCAGCTCGTTGGCAGAAATTATTAAGGTCGGTCAGGATGTTAAAATCAAAAGTCCCATTTTCAGGCCATTTTGACCCATTGTCCAATTCATACTGAGGCCATGCCACGGTACAGAAGTAAATGAGGCGTTTAGGACGCAGATCCTGGGACAGGCCCAGCTTAGCCAGATTGGTGAGCAGGCACCCGAGTGGTGCCTGCGAGTCAATTTTGGATTTCTGATTGCCCATTTTGAAACCTAGGGTCAGTAACAGAGGCCCAAGGATCAGCGTCCCAATCGTTGAGCCAAGGCTACAGACGGACGGGAATCCGAGGGATGGTGGGAGACGTCTCTCGCCGACCCCCTGGGATCCGGAATGAGGCCAAAAGGCCGGAGACCGAGGGGAAGTAGAAACGTCTTCACTACCCCCCAGGGTCAGAACCTTTCCTGGAAAGGTCCGGAGGGCTATGCCCGGAAAGCAATCTCTGACGCGGACCGCGATTTACGGACAGAGACGCGGACGGAGGACCCTAGGAGTCAATAGGGACTGGGACTCACCAACTGACGCTGCCGAGCTGGAAAGAAGCCTGAGGGTTCCGGGGAGACAAGTGGGGAGGGGTACCCCAAATGGGATACACACTCAATCCCCACCCGGGTTCGGCACCAGATGAAAGGTTTGCGACGCAGGAAACAAGACAGAGTCCAGGCGATGGAAAGGGAGGGAGGTTTTAATCTTGCGCTCCCGGGCGAAACTCACGGTCCGAGAGTGGGCCAGGGGAGTTCGCGCCAAAACGGGGGCTTAGGTACTTCCTTTATACAGCTGTTTAGTGAGGGGAGGGTGGAGGGCATGAGAGGTGTGGAATTCCTGCCTCGGGCAGGGGTCTGGAAAGGCTGGCGAGGGTCTGGGAAGGCGCCAGTTATCTTTGTCCCCATCTACCTTGCGCCAGTTATCTTTGTCCCCATCTACCTTGCGGATGCTTGCATGGCTGTGGTCTTTCCCCCCTGCCTCGACCTAACAAGCCTCAGCCACAGCCTAGCGGCCACTGCCCTCTCCCTCAGTAGAGGGCCTTACAGCAGAAGCCACAAGCACGCTGCTCCCAGGTCACCACTCGCCTCAGGCCCACCAATACCTGCCTTGTCCTTGAACCCCCCCCCCCCCCGGGAGGCAGCACTTGGGCCACGCCCTCTCCTCAGCTCCTCACCTTCATTCCCTCAGGCTCAACAGCTCTATCACCCCAGTCCCTGCCGTGGCAAAAACGCACATGACACAGGTCTTTGGTTTGGGACACACAGCGAAACCTCGCCCGTCAATCCCAGGCCACCTCCGGCGCGGAATCTGACACAGGCAATCATGCTAAGCTGGCCAAGCGCCTGCTTCACGAAAAATTTTTTTGCTTATGCTTTCTCTCTGCTGTGAATCCTCATGGAGGACACTTATAACTGAGCTTATAAGAGAAAGAGGCAGGGAACCCAACAAGGTGCAGGTCAGTGGACAGAAGGAAGGAGCTGAGGACGGTGTTAGGTCGAGGCAGGGGGGAAAGACCACAGCCATGCAAGCATCCCCAAGGTAGATAGTGACAAAGATAACTGGCGCCTTCCCAGACCCCTGTCTGAGGCAGGAATTCCACAACTCTGATGACCTCCACCCTCCCCTAGCTAAACAGCTGTTTTTAAGGAAGTACCTAAGCCCCCGTTTTGGCGCGAACTCCCCTGGCCCACTCTCGGACCGGTGAGTTTCGTCCGGGAGCGCAAGATTAAAACCTCACCCCCTTTCCATGGCCTGGACTCTGTGTCTTGTTTCCTGCGTCGCAAACCTTTCAGACGGATTCCGGGAAGGGCTCACACGCAGAGGCTTCCAACTGCATAGCCAGCATCACCATGCAGAAGGCAACCAATGCATGGATGCCTGTAATGATGGTTGCTTCTGCCTAACACACTCTCGCCTCCTCTCTAAAAACAATAAGCACCCACTGTGTTACAAAAGAGAGCAAGAGTGCAAAGGAGAGGCATGGGCAGAGACAAACACATGCATTGGTAGCCTCCCACATGCAGCCGCCAGTCAGGGAATGGAGCTGGGAAGGGAAATGCAGCTCCAGGCCTTTGTGCTTTGGACAAGGCACTGCTGCAAGCACACAGGCTGCCCGGAATCCTGAGACAGCATCATGCTGAAGGCCTGCCCTGGACATGTAGCAGAAAACCATGTGCCCTTCACAACAGGCGAAGCAATGAGGGAGAACATGGCCACATATGTCTCCTTGAGCACTTACTGAGGACCCCTGAGAGGTATGTTAAAATGGAAGAACTTACTCTCCTACTGCCTCCTCACACCTTGGAGGAACCCTGGCTCCACCTATCCGGTGATGCCCATCAGGGCAAAACAGAAACGTGAGCCCAGGTCTGCTAAGTCCTTCCAAAGACCCCCGCAACTCCTTCATAGGCAGCTGGAACCACAACCAAAAAGCTGCCCCCAGCTGTATACTCATCCCGTGCCTGCCACAAAACTACCCATGCAAATAAGGCAGCAGACAACAGGCATGGACAATGACCATCCAGACACCTACTGTGAAGGGCTCCTGAGAAATAACTTAGTTCAAACACACCGGGGAAAAAATGCCTCATCTGCATTTCTACACAAGGGCCTCCCTCACAAACCTCAAATGGGGAATTGACGAGAAGTATGGTGGCACAGGACACCGATCGCTAAATGGTTTACACCGACACAAGATCAAAATGGAACACACTCAGTAAATCACAACGGAGCAAAATTGCACAACGGGAAAGAGAACTGAGTCAGGGCATCGTGGGCCCAGGACTTACTCAGGCCATGACAAGCACTGCAGGCGGCACAGAGGTCAACACATGACCCATCAGCTACACACACCAGACAGTGGAGGCAGATTCAGGACCCCAGAAAAGGAACCTGGCACAGAACACACACAGCAGATCAAGAACCAAATGCAAACAGGACACATGAAGCCAGAGCGCGGACCATAACCACCAAACAGCTGGCCAAAGAGAATGGCACAGGACACTTTACATAAGGACCTGAACCCACAGGTGCACATGGACAGCACACAAAAACAAATGCAAAAAACAAGGCACGCCCAGTCAAAACTCAAAAAAACAGACCAAGGCATACCTTCCCACCATTCACACAGAGATCACGGATACCGCAATCAAAACTGAGGTCTGCATACAGGCAGTCAGGTACCTAGTCAGCCACTTCACAACAGAGGCATATCACCGCATTACGCACACAGGAGGTAAACAACATGCCCTCACACAGTGTAAATGGCACCAAGACCTCAGTGACCTGAACCCTTAACATCTTACCGCCAAACCATGCAACCTGACAATCCTGTGCAGACAACACCAAAATTTAACAAAGCACAGAAAGAAGCAGCAATATCAAACAGTGGACATGATACAAATGAGCATCATGTCGCCGGAGCAAAGTAGACAGCTGGGCAGCACGACACTAACTCCCAATAACCACACAAATCAAAACAGGACCGGCTCCCACCTGCGAGTTTCAAAAAGTAGTGTTTCTGCCTCGTAGCAGAATCCCGAGTCCCAAAACAGCAGATGGCAATTTGAAAAGGAGTGATTGCCAACAACACTACAAGAAACAACACAGGCACACATCCTTAGTGAAAACGCGTGCCATTCCAACTGTAGCCACAAGGTGGCAGCAAAGGATCAAACATCACACGAAGACGTTGCAAAGTTGGAAAGACAGGACCAAGACTTGCAGCAATAGCCACAAGGTGGCAGCAGAACCTAACACATCACATGTACACGATCAAAGGAAGAAGACACGGGAACATCTGTAAAGGAAAGGACGTATACAGGGAACCCACAAACGGCAAAGAAAAAGTGCTCAGGCAAGCCCAAGTAACTGAGGACCCCTGAAGGGGCGAACGGCCGCGCAGGCTGAGCAAAGGAATAGGCCACCTTGTCGCAAAAAGGATAACACCACTCCCAGGGAAAAAAATAAAACAAAAATACATAAATAAATAAAAACAAAAAAAAAAACACGCATCCAAAACCAATTGGTATCACTGGATGGAGCGTCATCCTGCGGAATGAGAGGTCCGGGGTGCGACACCACTCAAGGACCCATGCCTTGGCAGAACTCACAACCACAGCAACGGGTGTGCAGGAGGCAACTGATCGATGTTGGTCTCTCATGGATTTCCCTATGTGACCCTCTCCCTGTCCTATACCAAAAATACGAAAAATATATATTTTCTTAAAAAAGGGAAAAATGAGGCGCAACCAAAGCAGCGCAAACTTTGGCTAAGGCAGTCAACAGGACACACGCACTTCAAGTCACACCCAACCCGCAGTTGGCCACCGCACTCCCCAGGTTCCCTACCCGTCTCACCTCAGGAGTCAGGAAGGCAAGCGCGATGCCAAGATCCTACGGGTGAATGCGAGAAAGACGATCCCCCAGGAAGGTTCCATATCCTCAAGCGCCGCAGGAAGGAATCATGCCGAAAACAGGACGATGAGAGTCAATGAGCACAGAGGCCTCCCTGAGACTTTGGAATGTGAACCGGAAAGCGAACCACAGGTGAGCACTACTGTTTGGGCAGCAGAGTTCAGGCAGCTCTACGCTCTCCGCGCAACTCTTAGCTCCCCTCCTGGAAATGCCCTGAGGGAGGAATGCTTGAAATCTGCATCTACACAAAGAGCTGGGCCGAGCAATTGTCTTCTGCCAGCAGAGACCTTGCAACTCCAAGATATGCGGGCAGGGAGTGACTTCCCTCTTTCCGTGGCCCTGCAGCTGTACCTCTTTGTCATGGCTATCAAGCTAATAGCCGACCATCAGGTAGCTGAAGCACGCCCCGCCCCTGCCTGCAAGAGAAGGCAATGCCCATCACCCCCGCTGCGGACCCCATCGCTGCGCTTTGTGAGCGGAGGCCTGCCCCACACCCAGACTGCGGCACCCAATGAATTCCATGGAAAACGGTGACGCAGCCTCATTTGGAGGAGAAGATATAAGTGAGGCGCGCAAACTGCCCTTCCTCTCCCAGAGGCACAAATCCTCAACCCACCTTACGTGCGATGCACCTGGGTGAGTTGCCTGTGTGAGGCAGGACATTCCCTTCTTTCGGTGGAATGTCGGCATTCCCTGTGATCGGGATTAACACTAGATGATGACTCGGGGCACCAGTAAGAGGAAGAGGGAGGGGAAACCGGAGCAAGGCCAATGTGGAGGAGACATGGGTGGCTGTGGCTGAGTGGGGGCAGAGAAATGGGAATGAAACGGTGATGGTGGGAGCAGGGAAAGCAGTGAGAGCCCAAAAATAAGGGCTGAAAGAGGTCAGCTCCGAAGGAGGAAGGACCACATACTCTCTCGTGGGCGACTCCCGCGTGCCCATAGGGAACAGGGAACCTCTGGAAGGGAGGGAGTGAAGGGCCAGGCCTAAAGTAGGACGCACATGGCCCTTCTCGTGAGGTATTGGTGACTGTGTGACCATGAGGAGCGCAAATAAGGCCCATGAGGCCAGCTCCAGCACACAGGGTGGCGGTTTCAGACAGCTGCCCGAGAACACAAGGCAAGTACCAGGGATGAATGGCGACGCGAGGGGCAAAAGCCTCCCGGAGCTCACCCCTGAAGCAGCACACTGTTGATAGCACGCCATGGCAACCCTTGGAAATCTAGACAGAAAGCAGTGAACCCCGGGAAAAAGTAATAGCAATAAACAGCACAGAGGAAATATGAAAGACCTTTAATGTTGCCCCAGGAATGATACCTGTGGATCCATTCCCAAAGTAGACACCCTTGTAAGCGCAACAGTGAAAAGGCAGGACACACATGAATTCAAATTGCTATGGGAAAGGCAGGGAGTCTTTCAGGAACACAAAAGCGCTCCTTGGTCAAGAGAAGAAATTGCAGGCTCCAGCTTGTTGGGAAGCACTTCAGCCCCGAGCAACACCGAGAAGATCCACAGGAGTGCGTGACACCGAGGAAAGGCTTCGGAAACGAGTAAGTGAAAACAAACCCCAGGGCCCCACCTTGTGCTCTCCACCTGCGCTCTCTTCTGCCGGAAATTCCTTGTGCTCTCTCCAACTCACTGCACCCATCCCCCTAATTTCCTACACCCTCAATGCCTGCTGTAATGATGCTGCCTAATGATGTCACGGGAAATGGGGAGACTAAGTCTGAGAAATGTGAGTGGGGAACCGCAGCAGCTACAGTTAAGGGTGCAGCCTTTACTCAGAGGGACGGGAGGTAAGAATAGGACATGTTCCCAGGGCAAAGCCATAACCTGGAGTGGCAAGTGCAGACAATCCTTCCTTTGACACATGAACAAGCAGGGAAATTGCAAAGCCATTCCTTTCACAGACAAATGGACAATGCTGCCTTTTCGTTTTCACAGGCTGATATCACCAGGAAGAGCAAGAAAGACATGCCTACGGCGCACATGGAATGGCTTCCCTGTCAATACTATCTGCAGAGGCAGCAGAAGGTGAAATCCCCGTGCAGCAAACAGGAGCTGCAGAGCTAAGAGGTGAGTGCCTCTGGGGAAGCACAAAGGAACATGTGCCCAGGTCTGCCTGCCGGTGGGGTAGGGTAGCGGGCTGTAAGGACAGAGCGGAAGCATCCCCTCAGGGCAGGAGACAGACAAAGAGCTCTGCTCGTAGCTGGGGGGAGGGTGGGGCTGAAAGTATCCAGGTGTACACCTAGGGGCGCTAGGAAAACAAAGCAGACAGGTAGACCAAGATACTCTCCATTCAGCAGAAAAATACCTTTTGTCTCCCTGGGAAACAAGAAAACAATGATGGGAAAAGGAAGGCACACTGTGGGTGAAATGAAGGGGAGCCCCTCAGAGAAAACCTGAGTGGCATTGCCATGAATCAATGATATTCATGAAACGCTCACCCACTACACAGGTAAAAGAAAGACAGGAGACCATGATGCTGCTGCTGCTGCTGCTGCTGCTGCTGCTGCTGCTGCTGCTGGTGGGGACAAATGACTGGAGGACGGGCTGTGGAATCACACCCTGCTCGGACACCACATCCATCACGGCCGACCAACCTGACTGTGCAGGGGCATGCACACGGACAGACAGCAGCACGCACCAACATCCAACTGAAGGCACAGAATCCAAAGAGCTCATACACAATACCCGCCCGCTCAAGAGCTCAGCAAAACACATGGTCAAAAAAGGACCCATTCACCCTGCCCGGCCTCTCCACAATCCCTAGCGCTGCATGACCTTCCCTTCCATGCCCCCCTCACACCACCTTGCGCCACAAGTGCTCTTCTGTCCCCCTGTCCCCGGCCCCAGCACCCTGGTGTGGTGAGTGTCAATGATTTCTTTGTGTATGAGCGACTCCGAGCAACATGGAGAGGGGAGGGGGACACGGCATGTGACAGGGTGGACACTGGGAGGAAACAGGGAGCTACTGCAGCCAAAAAAGTAAGGGAATGAAGCGCGTGTTTTGGAGGGAGGCAGGGGCACACGTGTTGAGTGGGCAAAGGAATCAGAGAAAAGCAATAGCTCCCGGGCAAGACAGACCCAGTAGAAGAGGGGTTGGATCATAACAAAAAGGTGGCAGCTCTCTGCTAACAAAAAGGGAACACTCATGAAACACACACAGCAAGAGTCACCCTACAGGACACCAACACTCTACTCCCTGATGACATGTCTCTAGATTTGTGACAGGGTGGGAAGAGTACTTGGGAGTTTGTATCGGAACCCAGGAAGATTGCATAATGAAAAAAAGGGTGCCTGGTGACTCCCCACAGTGTGCGGGCAGTGGTGAGGTGAAGGTTGAGGGGACTCAGAAAACCTGAATCCATCATCTTGCACACATGCATTTACACATGTATTTGAATGCGCGGACATGACACAAGCAGTAAACAACAGCGGGCACACGCTCAGAAAAAAGTCCATGGGGGTCTGGGGGGAAAGATACACTGAGGGGATGTATTGCAGGAACAACGGGGGGGGGGGGGGGCGGGGGTGAAGTGGCAGAAAACATTCCTGCACGGATGGGCACAAATGAAACGGCAGAGTAACCCCTCTTCTGCAAACTAGGTCAGCACTGTAAATGTAAAAAACAAGGTTAAAACAGCACTGCCACTCGTCTTCACAATGATCAATGCTTTTAGAAGTGGCTCCTTTCGCCAGGGGAGGGCAGCACACATGCACACAATCACAGATTCCAGGTTAGTAGACATTGGACATAACAGATCACTGAAATATCAGCAACCTACCAAAGCAGGCACGGGCAAGCAACACAGGTATATGGGATCGTTCCAACAGACGGACCTGTGGGTGGCAGCAGTGCCACCAAGGGTAGGGGTAGAAGGGGCAACACTACTGGTAAAAGTCTGGCGTGATCGGGAGGTCTGGCTTTACTGCCATAACATGCAGCAAGCACTCCCAATGCCTCTACACACCTTGGGCGGAAAGGTGGGGTGCTTGGAACACAAAGCCTCCATGGGTGTGGGGTAATGGAACAAAGCAGTGCCAGGATTTCAGCTGCTGGAAATCATGGCTGGGGAGGTGCAGGGCTTGGGTCCCCTACTGTGCAAAGAGATAATGCACTTCTTACCCACAGACTTCCTGCATCTGCCCAGACCTGAGGAGTCCATGAGAAAAGAGGCCAGCAAAATATGGTTGCTGTGACCACAAGGGTGCTGGCACAACCTTTGAAAAGCAAGCAGGGAGACGGACACGGGGGCAGGGGGAAGAGAAGCCACGACACTGATGGGAGCACTCAGGAAAAGGAGGAAGGGGAAAACTGCACAGCAGAAACACGGATACACGTAAGGGCAGGGGTTGGAGGTGCTAGCACACAGACCTCAGGCAGACATCCAAAGACAATGGGCAGACAAGGAATAGAAACAGGAAGACACCACTTGCAACGACAAGCACCACCTTGACATAGCCATCCATACTCACGGGTCCCCAGCAGATACCCATACTGAGCAAGCAGCAGTGTCAGGGAGTCAATAAGGACTGAGGAAGGGGTGAAGGAATACAGGTGCTGAGCACCAGGATGTCCACAGAGTGGGCTCTGATTCCACAGCTCAGCAACAAAAACTCAAGAAGAATCTAGACACTAATCGGGAACACCAACAAGAATGACAGTACTGACAGTTGGGAGACTTGTGATGCAAACATGAGAGCTGCAATAACGAGCTCCTGTGTGAATCACATGGTGGAATAGGGAAGGATGGGGTCACAGCACATGGAATCCCAAGGGAAGGTAAAGGTGGCTCACAAGATGCACACATGGGCAGAATGTGCACAAAGCAAGGGGACATACTATGCAACAGCCCTTTTATGTACCTCTGCTTGCTCATACTGCAAAGAAACTGGGTGCAGAAGTAGGACACAAATGCTGCCACTAGCTAATTCTACAGGTGGGAGTGAGAGTGGTGAAATGATCTTGCACTACACATGGCACTGCAGATTCACGGTTGACTCTGGTCTGATAAATGCAGTAGCAGCAGGTCCCCCTTGGAGAAACTGCAAGGGCAGGATACTTGAGGGATGAAAACCAGTCCAAAGATAAGGCTTGCAAGACTCATAACAAGGGCGAGACTGATAGCTCAAGACTAGTAAAATGGTTTAAGGGTAATACACTTGGGCACACTGAGGAAGGGAACAAGCTGGATTTAGTGCCAAAAGCTTCCCCTGCAAGCGCAGAGCAAACAGAAGTACGTGAAGATACACCATCTGCGGACACTGGGCAAGCAGACAGTAGGCAACCATGCTTGCCATTCATCTCAGCAACATGGAAAGGGGCACAGCAGCCCAGAGGGTTGGAGTGGGGGGCGGGAAACTTGGCTAGGACAAGATAGCCAAATGACACCACAGCTGCAATAGTACCGCACCTGCAGCAAGCATACATACAGAAACACCTGGTGCTGCCCCACCAAAAAACAAAAACTGCCACCACAGACACTACACTCTCCAATCCGTGCAATTGACACATGGGAGATAAATGAGCAACAAAGGAACACTTGCAGCATGGGACAAGTATTGGATACAGGATGACACACTACACATGCAGAATCATGGCAGAAATGCCAAATACCATAAACTGCTTTTGAGGACAGCGTCCTTTCAGTGGAACATTGGGACTGCCATTGGAGAGGCAGGGGCACAATCAAAAGTCGTTCACATTGGGTGAGCAACGCTGCAAAACTGGAGAACAAACTCATATGGCTGTCGCACAACTGTGCAGTTAAGGGTGAGGGACATGATGTGGGTAAGATAGAGGAGCCTATGGGTGCTGCCAAAGTCAGTACTGTGGGAAAACTCATTGGGGGAGAAGGGTTTGAACAACGCCGACTCATAACCACAGACCTGCTTCAGCCTGATACTGCATGTCTTGCTCCATGTGTGCTAATTCTCCTGCCATCATCGTGCCTGCTGCTCCCATAGAACCATGGAGTAGGGGTTTGAGGGGTGATGGGTGATGGAGACTGTCGAAAAGTGGCAGGGAGACTTCCAAGACTGAGAATACAGGGCTGTTATTGATAATGATTGCAGCAGCAATTAGGGGACAAATGGAGAGCATACTCACTCAGCCAGCCAGACATGACACACACTAGTGTGGCACCCGCACAACACAAAGGACATGAGTATAGGGAAGGTCGGACAGCAGGTTGCTCAACCCACAGGGGTACTCCCACATCCTTTCAAAGGCACCCAAGAGGAGGGGATTCTACACTGTCGTGGGAGGCCTTGGGAATGCAGTGCGTGTTTTGGGGAGAGGCAGGGGCACACGTGGTGAGTGGGCAAAGGTATCAGACAAAAGCAAGAGCTCTCGGGCAAGACCCAGTAGAACACGGGTTGGATCACAACAAAAAGGTGGCAGATCTCTGCTAACAAAAAGGAACACTCATGAAACACACACACCAAGAGTCACCCTACAGGGAGCAGGACACCAACACTGGACTCCCTGATGACATGTCTCTGGGTTTGTGGCAGGGTGGGAAGAGTGCTTGGGAGTTTGCCTTGGGAAGGACTGCACACACACAGGCAAACAGCTGGAGATCTCAGGGATGACGCCAGGAAAAGCAAAAACAGTCATGTCAAGGGCACCCTGGCAGAGAACACAGGAAGACTGCATGATGAAAAAAGGGTGCCTTCTGGGTCCCCACAGCATGCGGCCAATTGTGAGGTAAACGATGAGGCCACAGACACAACTTGACTCAATCACCTTGCACACATTTACTTGCATACTTATTGGAATGCACAGTTATGACACAAGCAGTAACAGCAAGAACACGCTTACATGAAATTCCATGGGGAGCGGGGGAAAAAATACACTGAGGGGGGAATAACCCGAGGTGGGGGGGAGTGACAAAAATCATTCCTGCAAGGATGGGATAACAGAAACGGGCAAAATACCCCTCTTGTGGAAACCCAGTCAACACTGAATAGGAAAAGCTGGTTAAAACAGCCCTGGCACTTGTCTTCACAGGGATCAATGCTGTTGCAAGTGGCTCCTTTCGCCAGGGCAGGGCGGCACACTCAGGACTGTCCGGAAGCACACAGGACACATGCAGACACAATCACAGTTTGCAGGGCGCTAAACAGTGGACATAACTGACAGGTCACCAAATATCACTGGCCTGTGTCAGCAGGCACACGCAAGCAATGAGGTATAGGGATGGTTCCCACAGCAGGACCTGTGGGTGGCAGCAGTGCAACCAAGGGTGGGGGCCTGGTGGGCAGCAGTACTGCAGGAGAACTGGCAGGATCTAAGAGGTCTGCCTTTACTGCCATGACATACAGGGAGCACTAACTACCACTGCCTCTGCACCCCTTTAGGCAAAATGGTGGGGTGCTTGGAACACAAAGCCTCCATGGGTGGGGGAGAATCCAACAAAGCTGTGCCAAGAGTTCAGCTGCTGTACAGCCATCCATCAGGGCTGGGGAGGTGGAGGGCTTGGCTCCCCTACCGCGCAAACAGAGAATGCACTTCTTGCCCACAGACTTTCTGCAGACGCCCAGGTCTGAGGGAGGCCCATGAGAATAGAGATCAGCAAAAGCTGGTTTCTATGACAAAAAGGCTGCAGGCACAACCTTTGAAGAGCAACCGGGGAGCCGGGAGGGGGGGGGGAGGGGAGGGCTACCACACTCATGGTAGCACTGCGGAAAGGGAACAGAAAAAACGAGGTAAACCTGCACAGCAGAAACACGGATGCAATGAGGTTGGGAGGCTTGAGGTTGTGACCACACATACCTCAGAGATGGAAAGACAATGGACAGACAAGGAATAGAAACATGAAAGCAGACCAATTGCAACAGCAAACACCACGTGAACATAGAGATGCGCATTCAAGGGTCCCCAGCTCAAAAAAAGATACCCATGACAAGCACACAGCAGTGCCATAAACTCCATAAGGGCTGAGGAAGGGATGAAGGACTACAGGGGGTTAGGAGGAGGAGGTCCACAGGGTGGGTGCTGATTCCACAGCTCAGCAGCACAAACTCCCAATAAGAACGTAAACACTAATCAAAAACAAAAAAATGAAAGTACTAACAGTTGCGAGAATTGGGATGCAAACATGAGAGCTTCGATGACGAGCTCCTGGGTGCATCAGGTGGAGGAATAGGGAAGGATGGGGTCACAACACATGGAATCCCAAGGGGAGGTGAAAGCACATCACAAGATGGATACGTGGGCAAAAAAAAACGCACAAAGAAATGGGACATACTATGCAACAGCCCTTTTCGGTACCGGTACTTGCTCACACTGCAAGGAAAGTGGATGCAGATAAGGAAGGACAAAACAAATGCTGCCAATAGCCAATCACACAGCTGGGAATAAGAGGGGCACAATGATCTTCAGTACACATCATACTGCAGATTCAAGGTTGATTCTGCTCTGCAAAATGCAGTAGCAGCAGGTCCCCCTGGGAGAAACTGCAATGGCACGACACTTGAAGGATGAAATGCAGTCCAAACATAAGGCCTGCAAAACTCAATACAAGGGCACCACTGATAGCTGAAGACTATGAAAAGACTTGGTGTAGGGGGGACATGCACTTTACTGCACTGAGGAAGGGGACAAGCTGGATTTACTGTCAAAACCTTCCCTTGCAAGTGCACAGCAAGTGGAAACCCATGAGGATGCACCATCTGCATGTAATGGGCAAGCAGACATTAGGTAGGCAAGCATACCTGCCATTCAACTCAGCATCATGGAAAGGGACACATCACCCAGAAGGTTACGGGCGGTGGAGGGGGGGGGGGGGGTGGTGCGTGAAGAAACTACGCTAGGACATGGTAGGGGAATGACACACCGCAGCTGGAAGAGCAGCGCAAGTGCACCAAGCATACACTAACAACACCTGTGGCTGCCGACCCAAAATAAAACCTGCCACACAACGTACATACTCCAATCCCTTCAATTAAAATACAGAAAGCAACAAGCCAGGTGTGAGGGCAGAACAGGAACAGACCACCAACTACAAGTGAAGACTCAGGTGGGAGATGAATTAGCAACAAAGGAAGACTTGCATCATGGGAAAAATATTCCATACAGGATTATACACCGCACATGTAGAATCATGACAGAAATATCCAGGACCATAAACTCATTTGTAGAACAGCATCCTTTCAGTGGAACATGAGGACTAGCATTGGAAAGGCAGGGGCACATTCAACACTCATCACCATGGGTGAGCAATGCTGAAAAACTAGAGCAAAAAGTATTTTACAGGCGTCAAACAACTGCATTAGGGACAAGACTGGGAGACAACATAACGTGGGTCACATAGAGGAGCCTATGGGCACTGCCAAAGGTAACTACTGTCATAAAAATCATTGGGTGACAGGGGTTTGAAGAACGCTGAGGCATCAACCAAGACCTGCTTCAACCTGATACGGCATGTCTTCCTCCATAATGTGTGCTGATTCTCCTGCCATCATCGTGCCTGCTGCTCCCATAGGACCGTGGAGTAGGGGTTTGAGGGGTGCTGGGGGATGGAGACTAAGTATCAAGGAGTGGCAGGGAGACTTCCAGGACTGAGAATACAGAGCCGTTATTGATAATGATTGCAGCAGCAATTGGACAAATGGAGAGCATACTCACTCAGCCAGACATGACACACACTAGTGTGGCACCCGCACAACACAAAGGACATGAGTATAGGGAAGGTCAGACAGCAGGTTGCTCAAACCAAAGGGGCACTCACATGCTTTCAAAGGAACCCAAGAGGACGGGATTGTACACTGTCATGGGAGGCCTTGGGAAAGGTTACAGGAGGGAAGGGAAAGAAAAAAGGATCATACAAAGATCCATAGGCTGTAGGCCAAAGAGCGGGGGAGCGGGGGAGCCTGTGCTAGCACACATGCCTGAGACATCCATACACAAACACAATGGGCAGCCAAGGAATGGGAAAATAAATCACAACAATTGAAAGTGCATACACCACCTTGAGATACTACCCAGCACTCACGGATTTTCAGCTCACACAGAAAATACCCTATCACTGAGCAGTCAGCAGAGGGATGCAGCCAATTAGGACCAAGGGAAGGGTGAGGGGGCAATAAAGGTGGCGGGGGGGAGGAGGAGGTTAGGCTCTGATTCCAAAGATCAGCCACACAGACTGCCAGAAATCCATACGCTTGCTTACTTGCAACACACCAACACTGGGAAACACTGCAAGCTGTATACCTTCATACCAGATATCCAAACAACCATGACTAGAGCTTCAAACATGGTCTCCAGTGTTCACTAGCTCGCTCATGGTTAAGAAAGGATGACAACAAGGCACACACTTCCCCAGGACAGGTGAAGGTGGCTCAGAAGATGCACACATCACCAGAACACACACAAATCCTAGGGAAAATGACATGTCCTGCAACCAACATTTTAGGGACTTATGGTTCACAATGCACAGCGGGCAGGTGGACAGGCGGGCATGCAGGTGCAGCTGAGGAACAAGACACCACAGATGCTGCTGACATACAGCTCAGAGGGAGGAAGAGGCTGCTGCAAGTATGACTACTGCAAAGAGACAGCACTGCACATCTAACTGCACTTTCTGGGCTGCTTCTGATTTCGGTCTGCATACTCCAATAGCAGTAGGTCCCCATGAGAGAAACTGCAGACCGTGGCAGGATACTTCGAGGGATAAAAAGCAGCCCAAATGCGCTTCACTCACAACACGGTGGGGGGAGGGGAGGCGTCAGGAATGGCAGATAAACACTGAGGAAAATTGGGGGGGGGGGGGTCTCCTTACTCCAGCTATGTAGGGGATCGGCTACACAGCAACTAGCAGCCCCTGAAGTCCTAGACCATTAGTGTGCTGGGGAAAGAGCCAGGCATACTTTGCCAATCATCTCAGCGGCAAGGAAAGGAACACAAAAGCCCAGAGAATGCAATGGGGATGCGGAATGACACAACACATCTACAACAGCACAGTGATTGCACCAAGCATATGATGACACCTGGGTCCACACAAACAAAAGCTATAAACTACTGCCACACACATTGCACATGCTCAACTTGGCTCAATTAGGATAAAGCCAATAGACCAGGAACCGAAAACAACTGAAGACTCCAGAACATAGCTTGATTGGATAGCACAGCAAATGCACCATGCACATACTAACAACTGGGGCTGGCCAACAACATCATCATTGACCAGAAAAGAAAACTTCCATGTTCCTACATTCTATGAGAATACAGGATATACAGACAAGCATAATGGGAAAGCAGAAACACACCACCACTATAGAATGTACAAGGAAAAAAAAAGTAAATACTAAACAGTGGACATAACTGACAGGTCACCAAATTTCACTGACCTATGTCAGCAGGCACACACAAGTAATGCAGGTATAGGGATGGTTCCCACAGCAGGACCTGTGGGCAGCAGCACTAACTACTAACTACCACTGCCTCTGCACCCCTTTAGGCAAAATGGTGGGGTGCTTGGAACACAAAGCCTCCATGGGTGGGGGAAAATCCAACAAAGCTGTGCCAAGATTTCAGCTGCTATACAGCCATCCATCAGGGCTGGGGAGGTGCAGGGCTTTACTCCCCTACTGTGCAAACAGAATACACTTCTTGACCACAGACTCTGCAGATGCCCAGGAATGAGGTCCATGAGAATAAACATCAGCAAAAGCTGGTTTCTATGGCCAAAAGGGTGCTGTCACAACCTTTGAAGACAAAGCGGGGAGACGGGTAGGGGTGGGGTCTGCTACACTCATGGTAGCACACAACAAAAGGAACAGAAAAAACAAGGGAAACCTGCAAAGCAGAAACATGCATGCAGTGAAGTTGGGGGGCTAGAAGCTGTGACCACACATACCTCAGAGATGGAAAGGCAATGGGCAGACAAGGAATAGAAACAGGAAAGCACACCAATTGCAACAGCAAGCACCACGTGAACATAGAGATGCGCATTCAAGGATCCCCAGCTCAAAAAAAGAAAACCATGACAAGCACACAACAGTGCCATAAACTCATAAAGGGCAAAGGAAGGGGTGGAGGACTACAGGGGGTTAGGAGGAGGAGGTCCACAGAGTGGGGGCTGATTCCATAGCTCAGCAGCACAAACCCCCAATAAGAACGTAAACAATAATCAAAAACAACAAAAAAATGAAAGTACTGACATGTACCAGACTTGCGATGCAAACATGAGAGCTTCAATGACGAGCTCCTGGGTACATCAAGTGGAGGAATAGGGAAGGATGGGGCCCCAGCACATGGAATCCCAAGGGCAGGTAAAGGCGGTTCACAAGATGGACACGTGGCCAGAATGCGCACAGAGGAATGGGATATACTATGCAAGACCCCTCTTAGGTAGCTCTGCTTGCTCACACTGCAAGGAAAGTGGATGGAGATGAGGGGCGACAAAGCAAATACTGCCAGTAGGCAATGATACGGGTGGGAATGATAGGGGCACAATGATCTTCACTACACATCACCATACATTTTCAGAGTTGATTCTGCTCTGCAAAATGCAGGACCAGCAGGTCCCCCTGGAAACTGCAACAACACAACACGGGAAGGATAAAAAGCAGTCGAAACATAAGGCCTGCAGAACTCAGGACAAGAACACCAGTAATACCTCAAGACCATGAAAATAATTAGCGTGGAGGAGAATGCAGTTTGCTGCAATGAGGAAGGGGACAAGCTGGATTTAGCATGAAAAGCTTATCTTGCAGGTGCAAAGCAAAAGGAAGCCCATATGGAAGCACCATCTCCATGTACTAGCAAAGCAGGCATTAGGCAATTCAGCTCAGCAGCATGGAAAGGGGAACAGCAGCCCAGAGGGCTGCAGGGGGCGGGCACAGGGAAACTAGGCTAGGACACCGTAGGGGACTGACACCACACAGAAGAGCACAGCAACGGCAACAAGCATACACTAACACCTGCGATTGCTCAAAAAAAAAAAAAATTCCCGGCACAGACACTACATTGTCCAATCCATTCGATTGGCACAAGAAAAGCAGCAAGCCAGGCGTGACGGTAGAACAGGAACAAATGACCACTTCCAACAAAATGAACACTGAGGTGGGAGATAAATGAGCAACAAAGAAACACTTGCAGCATGGGAGAAGGATTGCATACATGATGACGCACCACACATGCAGAATCAGGGCAGAACCATAAACTGCTTTTTAGAACATCATCCTTTCAGTAGAACATGGGAACTAGCACTGGAGAGACAGGCACAATCAGAAATCATTACCATGGGAGAGCAATAATGGAAAAGTGGACAACAAACATGCTCTGCAGGTGTCACACAACTGCATTGGGGTTAAGGATGGGGGACAACATGATGTGGGTCACAAACATGACCCTATGAGCGCTGGCAAAGGCAGTAGTGTTGGAAAAGTCATTGAGGTAAAGTGGATCACACAGTGCCTGCTGCTCCCATAGTACTGTGGAGTAAGGGGTTGGGGAGTGTTGGATCACGGACACTGAGTTTTGAGGAGTGGCAAGGACACTTCCAGGAATCAGAATACCAGGCAGGTATTGACTGAATGCAGCAGCAATTGGCCAACAAAAAGAGAACATGCTCACTCAGACAGACATGACAATTACACACTTCTACGGCATCCGCAGAAGAGAGAGGCCATGATGATAGACAAGGTCAGGCCAACAGGTTGCTCGACACACAGGGGTGCTTGCACATCCCTTAAAAATCACCCAGGAAGGGGGATAATACAGTCATGAGAGGACTTGGGAAATGTTGCAAGAGGGAAGGAAAGAAAAAAAATAATCAGCAAAAGGTCCATAGGCTGTAGGCAAACTAGGGGGGGGGGGGCGGGCTTTGCTAGCACACATGCCTGAGACATTCACATGCAAACACAATGGGCAACCACGGAATGGGAAAAGGAAACACCAATTGAAAGGGCATGCTGCACCTTGCGATACTACTCAGCACTCACAGATTCTCATACTCATACACACAATAACCTGTCAGTAAGCAGACAGCACTGTGATACAGTGAATTACTTCCAACAGAAGGGTGAGGGGACAAAAAAGGTGGGGAGGACCATGTTACATTCTAATTACACAAATCAGCCACACAGACTTCCAGAAATCCATACACTTGCTGAGCTGCAACACCCCAACACTTGAAAATACGACCACTGCTACAAGACGTCAATGCACGCACGTCTAACTGCAGTTTCTGGGCTGCTTCTGATTTCAGCCTGCATACTCCAATAGCAGCAGGTCCCCACGAGAGAAACTGCAGACCGTGGCGGGATACCTTCACTCACAACCCAAGGGGGGTGGGCGTCACAAATGGTAGCTACCGACTGAGGAAAATTGGGATGAGGGGACACATTTGTCGAGCTATGAAGGGGAACGGATACAAAGCAACTGGCAGGCCCTGAAGACGCAGACCATTTGTATGCTGGGGCAGGAGCCAGGCATAGTTTGCCAATCATCATCTCAGATGCAAGGGAAGGAACACAGGAGCCCAGAGGCTGCACTGGGGATGGGGAGTTACACTGAAACATGGTATGGCTCTGACACAACACAGCTACAACATCACAGCAATTGCACCAAGCATATGAAGACACCTGGTTCCAGCCAACAAAAAGCAATGAACTACTGACACAGGCATTGCACATGCTGTACTTGGCTCCATTGGCATAAAGCCAATAGACAAGGAACATAGCTGACAAACAAAGAAATACTTGCAGCATGCATATCAAGTCTGGGATACAGAGTTGAGGATCATACACTGTGGATGCAAAAATCATTGGAAATATCCAAGACCAAAAAACTTGAACAAGCAATGCTATCTACAATGGCGTCCTTTCATTGCAGTTTTCTGGGATGCTTCTGATTTCAGTCTGCATACTCCAATAGCAGCAGGCACCCACGGGATAAACTGAAGACTGACGGGATCATTGAGGGATGAAAAGCAGTCCAAGGAAGAGATTTGGAAGTCCCTAGACAGCGGTAGCAGTGATACCACAACACTACGAAAATGGTGGTGGGGGGAGCACATTTGGACATACTTATGAAGGAAGGGGAAAACCTGCATTAATATCACCAGCTTCCCCTGCAATGAAACAGGAACAATAAGCCCATGGACATGTGCCATCTCTTGGTGCTGCAGAACCAGCCAGGAGACCATACTTGCCACTCCTCTCAGCTGCAGGAAAAGGTAACCCAGAGGTTACAGTGGAAGTGGGGGACTAGGCTAGGATATGGTAGCACACTGACACCACACAGCTACAACAGCACAGCAACTGCACCAAGGAAACACGAACACCGGGGCTGGCTGGACAAAACAATACACTAAACTGCAGCCACACACATACATGCTCCACTAAGTGAGTACTCGGATGGGACATGGCTGGGCAACAAAAGAATGCTTCTACCATGATATGTGAGTTCTATAGAGGTTTAGGGTTACACACTGGTGATGCGGAATCATACAAGAATGATCCAGGCCCATACAACTAGAAAAACCAGTGCTTTTAAAGGGGTATTAGCCTTTCACTGCAACATAGGCACTAGAAGCAGAGGTGCAGGGACATAACCAGAACTCATTACCAAGGAGCAATGGAAAACTGGAACTAAAACGCTGCTGAAAAAAAGTAACATGTTGCAGGTGTCCTGAAAAAAGCACTGTTGGGAGGTGGAAAGTAGACATGATGATACGGCCAAGGATGAGCACACAACACATGCTGCTATGCGGCTCTCATGGAGGGAGTAAGAGGCTGCTGCCATCACAAATGCTGCTACAATCTGGCACAGCACATCCAACTACAGATTCTGGAATGATTCTGATGTGCATACTCCAGTAGCAGAAGGTCCCCATGTTACAAACTGGACTGGCATGATACTTCGAGGGACGAAAAACAGCAAAAACAACAGGCTTGCAGGACTCACAAGGCAGGGGCAGCAGTGATGGCTCATAGCAGTGAAAGTGCTGAGGAGGGGCGCTCTTGCACATGCCTATGAAGGCAACAAACTCCACTCAGTACCACAGGCCTTCATTGCAGCTGCACAGCACTACGTACCACGTGGTGCTGGGACATCTGGTTGCTGGGACAACAGCCAGGAGACAAGCATACTTGCCACTCATGTCAAGTGTAGGGAAAGCAGCACAGCAATCAGTCCAGAACTTGGGGTCAGGGGGTTGGGCATGGAAATGGGATGCGGCATCACACTGCCGTGCCCACGATTGGATCTCACAGCAACTTCACCATGCACGTGCTGACAGCTGGGGCTGAACAAAAAACTACACACTGACCAAAAAACAGCTCCACATTACAGTTCATTCAATGACTACAAAGGAAACACAGGCGAGCATAATGTGAAAGGAGGAACAGACCACCACTTAGAGTATTGAAGGAAAAAAGTAAGGACTCAGGTGGGACCTCGGCAAGAGAAACGAGAATGAAACAGGCATGCAGGAAAGACTGAGAGGGGGGCATTCTAGACAAGACTAAGGATCACACAATGGGTGCCGAATCATGGTGGGAACTTCCTCCATCGTGCAAGCAGAACTATCAGTGCTTTGAGAATGGTCCGATCTTTTTGGCAGGATCACAGTGAGTGGAGAACGCTCTGGCCGCTGGTAATAGACATGCAGGAAAACAATCAGAGGTCAGGCATTCTCCCCTGGAATAAGGGATAGTGGGAAACTGGAGCGACTGCAAGGTTGTTAAAACTAAGCCACAGAGTACAGATGGCCCACAATAGGGTTTGTTTGGGGGGGAGGGGAGCCCATGATGTCGCAGGTGAGGATGACGACACCAAACATGCAGCTGGGATAGTACTCTTCAGGGAGGGGAGGAAGAGGCTGCTGCCATAATGAATACTGCTACTGTCTAACACAGCACTTTTAACTCCAGATTCTAGCCTTCTAGAATCCATAGTCCAGGAAAACCTCCCCATGAGACAGTGCACTCCATGGCAGGATACCTAAGGTCTGAAAATCAGCACAAATGTCAAATTGCAGCACTAACACAGGGGCAGCACTGACAGCTCACCACCGGGAAAATAGTATGAGGGGGGGGTCATTCAAGTTGATACAGCTATAAAGGGGACAAAGTACACATCATACGACAAGCTTTCCACGCAGCTGCACAGCAGGAAGCAGCACATGAAAATGTAGCATGTGGGTGCTGTGCCAGCAAGCAGGAGACAAACATACCTTCCACTCCTCTACGCTGGAGGAAAAGGAGCAAAGCACTTGGGAGTTCAGCATAGGTGGCAGGGCAGTGAGTAAGGAGACACTGGCATGCCCTACCTATCATAGAACAACAACTACACCAAGCACATACTAACACCTAGACGTGCAACAAATTCCCAAATTGCTGCCACACTCCATATTTCACTAGACTTAATTGGGAGAAAGGTAACACTACCCCAAGCATGAAAGAAGAAGAGGAGCAAAAGACCACTAACAATATGAAAGGGAGAAAGTACACAAACACTCAGGGGGTACATGGGTGAAAAATAAAAGAATGAAGCAAGTACGGAGGGGGGTGGCAAGATTTCTGCACAGGCATCAGGATTGCAAAGTGGATAGCAGGTACTGCGTACAAGATTTAGGCCTACACAGTCTACAAAATATATCATACTAGAAATGTCCAGGACCATAAACTGGTTTTTACAATAGCATCCTTTCACTGCAACATGGGGACTGGCATGGAAGAGGTGGCTTTCCAATCAGAACTCAGTACCAGGGGGATGGCCAATGGCAGAAAACTGGAAGGACTACACAGCTGTTAACATTAGTCATGTACTCCAGCAGTCCCACAACCGTGCTGTGAGCAGGGGCAGTGACATGATGTGAGTGGCACACAAGAGCCTATGGCTGCATCCAAAGGTACTACTATCTGAGAAATCACACAGCTAGCATTGGGGGAGAGTGGAGGCGCGGGACACCAAAGCATGAGCCAAGACCTCCTGCAGCCATGCTGATGATACATGTCTTACTCCACGATGTTTGCTGACTGTCATACATCCGTTAGTTGATGCTCCCATGAGCAAACATGAACCATGCAGTAGGAGGTGGGTGTGGACTGGAATAGAGACTGGGTATTGAGTGCCAGGGAGACTTTCAGAACTCAGAATACCAGGCCAGGGGCGATGCTGATCACAGCATCAGTGGGGGGGGGGGGGGGGGGGAATGGAGGGCAAGCTCAGTCATCCCAAGATGACACTCACACTCCGCTCCGACATCTGCACAACACAGCCCATGAAGATAGACACAAGCAAGACCACCTTGTGCTACCAACAAAGGTGCTCGCACAACCTTACACAAGCAGCAAGGAGGGGGGGGCTATTACACGGTCATTAGAGCACCATGGGAAGAGAAGAGGAGGACAGGGAGGAAAAACTGCACAGCATAAACACAGATAGACTGGAGGGGGGATCAGGGATGCTTGTTGAGAGCACACATGTCTGAGGCACACATGCAAAAAGACAATGGGCACCCACGGACGGCACACAGGAAACCACACCACCTGCAACGACATGCAACACCTTTACATAGTCATCAGTACTCACAAACTCCCAGCTCACAGAAAAATGACAACATTGAATTGGACTCGATTCCACAGCTGAACAGCAAAAACTCCCAAGAAGAATCCATACACGTGCTTCGCAGGAACACCACAAAGCCTGAAAATACTGAGAGTAGCATACCTTCCAATATCCAAAATGTTGTGAATGCAAACATGAGAGCTTCAATCACAACCTCCTGTGTGCATCACGTGGTGAAATACGTAAGGGGTCACAGCACACAGAATCACAAGGGCAGGTAAAGGTGGCTCACAAGATGCACACATGTACACAATGCACACAAAGGAATGGAACATACCATGCAACAGCCCTTTTGGATACCTCAGCTTGCTCACACTGCACATGGCAAATGGGTGCAGATGAGGACAACACAAAGGCTGCCGCTAGCCAATTCTACAGGTGTGAGCTAGGGAGGTGCAAGGACCTTGCACTACAGATCATACTCCACATTCAGGATTGATTCTGCTCTGCATAATGCAGTAGCGGCACATACACCTTGGAGAAACTGCAAGGGAAGGATACCTGAGGAGTGAAAAGCAGTTCAAAGATAACACTTTGGATTAACTGTAAAAAGCTTCCCCTGCAACTGCACAGCAAACAGAAGCCCATGAACATGCACCATCTGCGGGTACTAGGCAAGCAGACAGTAGGCAAGAATGGCTGCCATTCATCTCAGCAGCATGGAAAGAGGCACAGCAGAAAACACAGAGTTGCAGTGCGGGGCAGCAAAAAACTAGGCTAGGACACAGTAGGGGACTCACACACCACAGCTAGAATAGCACCGCAACCACACCAGGCATACACTGACACCTGGGGCTGGCCAACAAAAAAAAAATATTTAAAAAATGCCACCACAAACACTACATGCTACAATACATTCACTTCACATACAGAAAGCAGCGAGCCAGGCGTGACAGTAGAATAGGAACAGACCGCCACTTAGAGGAAACTCAAGACTGAGGTAGGACATGAATGAGCAACAAAGGAAGACTTGCAGCATGGGAGAAGTATGACACACAGTATTACACACTACACATAGAGAATCATGTCAGAAATGTCCAGGACCATAAACTGCTTTTTAGAACAGCACCCTTTCAGTGGAACACTGGCCTTGGAGAGGCAGAGGCACCATCAAAAGTCAATACCATAGGTGACCAATGCTAGAAAACTGGAGGACAAAATCATATTCCACAAGTGTCACACAACTTCGTTTGAGTTAAGAGTAGGGGACAACATAACGTGGGTCACTTACAGGACCCTACGGGTGCTGCCTACGTTAGTACTGTTGGGAAAAAATCATGGGTGAAGACGGGGTTTAAGAACACGGAGGCACCAGCCAAGACCTGCTTCGGCCTGATGCTTCATGTCTTCCTCCACGATGTGTGCTGATTCTCATCCCATCATCCAGTGTCTGCTGCTCCCATGGGACCATGCAGTAGGGGACTGAGGGTTGCACAGTGATGGACTCTGAGTAATGAGGAGTGACAGGGAGATTTCCAGGACTCAAAATACCCGGCCAGGATTGATAGTGGTTGCAGCAGCAATTGGGGGACAAATGGAGAGAATGCTCACTCAGCCAGACATGACACTCACACACTACTGCAGCATCCGCAGAACACGGAGTCCATGAGGATGGAGAAGGTCGGACAGCAGGTTGCTCGACCCACAGGGGTGCTAGCACATCCTTTAAAGAGCACCCAGGAGGGGGAACACTACACTGTTATGGGAGGACTTGAGGAAGGTTACAACAGGGAAGGGAAAGAAAAATGATCAGCAAGCAAAATCTCCATACACTGTAGGGCACGGCATGGGGGTGGGGGGGCCTTTGCCAACACACAGACCTGAGACATGCTTACACAAACACAATGGGCAACCACGGAATGGGAAAAGGAAACACAACAATTCAAAGGGCACGCCACAGCTTGAGATAGCACTCAGCACTCACAGATTCTCAACTCACGCAGAAAATAATCTATCACTGAGCAGACAGCAGTGTGATACCATTAGGTATAACGGATGGATGATGGTGCAATACAGGTGGGGAGGAGCAGGTGAGGCTCTGATTCCACAGATCCGCCACACAGACTGCCAAAAATCCATACACTTGCTTAGCTGCAACACCCAAACACCTGAAAACACTGCAACTTGTATAGCACTCCAATCACCGGGTTTGCAAGACACAATACACAGGGGTAGCAGTGATACTCCAAGAGTAAGAAAATAGTGGTAGGGGCGCACACTTTGACACACTTATGTAGGAAGGGGCAAAACTACACTTCATATCAAAAGCTTCCCCTGCAATAAGCCCATGCACATGGAAAGAGGCCATCTCTTACTACTGGACAACCAGCCAAGAGGCCATCCTTGCCACTCCTCTCAGATGCAGGAAAAGGTAACCCAGAGGTTGTAGTGGGGGTAGGGGACTAGGCTAGGATATGGCAGCACACTGACACCACACAGCTACAACAGCACAGCAACTGCACCAAGGAAACACTAACACCCAGGGCTGGCCGGAAATAACAGTACACTAAACTGCAGCCACACAAATACATGCTACGCTAAGTGAGAACTCAGATGGGACATGGATGGGAAACAAAAGAATTCTTATAGCATGTGATGGGAGTTATTCTGTACAAGATTTAGGGTGACACACTGCTGATGCGAAATCATAGCAGAAATATCCAGGCCCATACAACTGGAAAAAGCATCATTTTTTGAAAAGGTATTAGCCTTTCAATGCAACATACATACTGGTCACAGAGAATCATGGACATGACCAGAAGTCAGCAACAAGGGTAAGCAATGGAAAAGTTGAACTACAAGTTTGTTACAAAAAAAATTCACATCTTGCAGTTGGCGTGCAACAGCACTATTGACAGGTGGCAAGTAGACATGATGATACAGCCTAGGAAGAGGACACAACAGATGCTGCCATGCAACTCTCATGGAGGGAGGAAAAGGCTGCTGCCAGCACAAATGCTGCTACGATCTAGCACAGCACATACAACTGCAGATTCTCAGCTCATTCTGATCGGCATACTCCAGTAGTGGAAAGTCCCCATGGAAAACAATAGACTAGCGTAATACTTCAAAGGATAAAAAGCAGACCAAAGACAAACCGTGCAGGACTCACAGCACACATACAGCACTGATAGCTCATGACTAGGAAAATAGGCTTTCCATGCACCTGCACAGCCCCATAAATGTGTGGCATCACATTAGTGCGACAGCAGCCAGGACACGAGCATACTTTCCATTCATTTCTACTGGAGGGAAAAGGGCAGAGCACTCAACAGTGTGGAAGTAACAGATAGACCATGAGGATGGCAGCCCTCAAACAAGGACCAGGAAATCACGCTTTTGAACATTTTAAGCAACACAGACATGAACTTGCAGGAGTGGGGTGGGAAGCAGACAAGAGTTATGTGCAACCTAGGCTGGGAAGCTACTGCTAGGGAAGCAACTAAAAAATAGATTCCCATAAGTTGTGCTTCCATCTCATCAAATGCTTTTTTTTTTCCTTCAAGAAAGGGTAATAAGGAACCGAAAACAAGACCACTAGTAAAGGAAGATGTCCACATCTTTCACATTTTCTTAACATTTAATGCACTGAGGGAAAACAGGGTCTGAAGGAGATGGGTTGGATTGACTGAGTGGTGAGGAGGATAAAGGTTGAATGATACAGACCTGACTTGGATCAAGGGCGGAAGGGGGGCGGGGGGGAGAGACGAGTTGGCTGCCTGTTAAAAGCATCAGTGACATGAACCCAGACCACACGCCAATAAAGTCAACTGAAAGAAAACTGTTTCACATGTCCCTCCCTGAATTGTATTGCTGCTTTCACCATTTCGGCAATGCACTCATTGGCACACATTAAACTGCCATCTGTCAGCTCCACTGCATATTTCACTTACAGATGAGATCACAATGGAAGGGAGGGAGTTACATACAACTAAATCCTCACATGTGTCATGGAGCTAGGCATTGGGTGGGTGGCAAATGTTCCTGGCCCTGACAGTACATGCTGCTCATTGGAAACAAGGCCGTGTGTGTGTCTGTGTGTATATCTGTGTGTGTGTAGCGGAGGGGGGTTGCATTCAGTTATAAACATCGGAAAACAGGATGGGACCTGCTGGTATACCACTACGCAATCACTGCGCACACCAAGAAAATAATACAAGTTAGCATGCCAACTTAACCTTTTGCACTCGGATGTCGAGTGTGACTCGACACGCTTAGCATTAGAATGAAGGAATCGAGAAAAAAGCGAGTGCAAAGGGTTAAGCTGACATGTAGGATATTTGCCTTTAGTTTGTCTGCCTACATTTCATGAAACTCAAAAAAAAAAACCATTGCGGGATACCAACAACAGGAAGAATGTTACCTAGCTTAAAACTTTAAACTATTCACAAATGTCTGCTTCCTGAATCACAGAGAACGACAGATAAGTACCCTAAGGAAACTAAGAACCAACAGATGAGGTAAGACACAAACAGAATGAATGTGAAATTAGATTATTGGAGGCTGAGTAAGTAAGGGGGGATTGGTAGGAGGAATACAATGACTAAGGAAAC
Organism: Cnephaeus nilssonii; assembly: GCF_951640355.1. Classification (NCBI taxonomy): domain Eukaryota; kingdom Metazoa; phylum Chordata; class Mammalia; order Chiroptera; family Vespertilionidae; genus Cnephaeus; species Cnephaeus nilssonii. Next base: position 7,698 of record NW_027645549.1, on the reverse strand, counting down.
GTTGGATACACAGGACAGTTTACAGATCACTATTCAAGGATACAGCACCATTTCTTTGGGGACACGGAGACACGACACGTAGCCCACACACTGAAGGAGGCAGTTCAAAACAACCACCGCAAAGACACATCCACCCATACATACATCCAAACATCTACCCATCCATCCACCCATCCATCCAACCACCAGACACGTGGAGTTCAGGATCCTATATAAACAAATAACACTTACACACAAGCCTCAAGCAAACTCTACAAGACTACAAAGACATAAATTACACTACAATTTGCTTAACATTTAACAACACCAATTAGGAATGCTTCAGACCCCTTAGAACTAATATAAAATGAGATCATCCCTTGGAGAATCGATACGGCTACCGAGATGACCTTGCACACCTCACAGCTACGCTGCCTTCCATGCAATAACCTTAACTTTCAAGGACTGCACAACGGTATAGGACACTGCTCTCAGTTACAGATACAACCAGATAGCCATGTAGGCTGCTTCTTAAAGACCAAATCATATACCGTAACACATCACATGGACTGGCTCCTCCATAGGAGGCACAATCCATACCACAAGAGACCTGCAGATGGCTACCCATAGGACCTTTCCCAACATCCCACTGGCACTGATGACTGACATCCTAAAGGACTCTACCTCAAACACGCTCAAACAGGGACCTCTGGATCAACTTTTCTTGCTAAAAGGATACTCTGTGGCCTGCAAGACACACACACCACACATGCCCTTATTCTGTCCCAAGGGCTACAATGAAACAAGACCTGGGACTAAAGAGATGGCAACGGGAGAGAGAGGCATGGGAAAAAACGACACTCACAGACAATCCCAAAAATGTGCACTGAAGACCGGGCCTAGTCCAATCTCACATGGACTATTCAAAAGCATATCACAGCTGTATGTCTCCTGCACTATCGAACCTTGAAAGCACTGTGCCTACTGAAAACCTCAACTGGCCCCTGCCATCCAACAAGAGATGCATGTCCTAGGAGGCGCTGACAATTCTTTCCTAAATTACAGGTGCACTCGTGCATTTACAGTAAATAAACAACTCAGACGCGCCTTGCAAGGGGCACGGGAAGGGGCATGGCATGAGGGGCCCAGGGGAACAAGAACAGCATCCAAAAAATAAAATGGAATACAATCAACGATACGGTACAAATGACAGGCCCTCAGGACGACACATTGGAAAAGGAGCTTCCAACAGGACCATAAACAGGCACTGCTAAGCACACACTGACTCAAGAAATGGACCGATTTTGGAAAATGGCTTGGCAGCTCCCAAGGTTCAACAAACAATTTAAAAACGACTCAGTGATTCAAACTCAGTAGGTAAGAATCTTCCTAGAAAGATGCTCAGGCCACAATCCCGAGACCACCTTACAGGAAGAGAATAACACCAAAACAAACAGCCTAAAAAATGCAATGCACCTCACGATACTGATTTCCCACAGGGAACATAGTCACTGAAACATAACCGCGGCTTCCACGGCCGTGGGTAACACCACCGCGACCGCGCCGCTCCCTCCCGCAGCCGCCACTGCGCTTTCTTCCCCGCGGCTGCAACCATCGCAGCAACCGTCGCCGCCGCAGAGCCACCCTCCCGCCATCCTGCAAGCGGCTCCAAACAGCTGGCTCCCGCGCGCTCCGGGGTGGGGGGGTGGGGGAGCGGAGGCGGCAAGGGAGCAGGCGTGGGGAGGGCAGGCAGTGCCGCTGGCTCAGGCACAGGACGCCCCTGACAGCGACCCGGGCTCGGACCCTGGAGCCCCCGGGTCCGCGGCCCCGCCTCCTCCTCCTCCTCCTCCTCCCCTCCGACTCGCCCGCCTCCTTGCAACAGGGCTCCTTCTGCCCTGCCTCCTTCTGCCCTGCCCTCCGCTCCCTCCATTCCCCCATCCTCACTCCCCGGACTTCCCCAGGCCGTTCCTCGTCAGGAACCAGGTTGGGTGTACCAACTAGATACCCCGGAAGGGCGAGAGGGGCGTCGACATCGAGACCAGATGCTCCAATGCCTAATAGCCGGCCTACAGGCCGTCTCCCACAAGGTAGTCAATTTTGACAAGCTGAGGGAAGTTACTCAGGGACCAGAAGAGAACCCCGTGGTCTTCCTTAACAAGCTGACTGAGGCTCTGACATTATATACTCGCCTAGACCCTGGGTCCCCGGACTGAGCAACAGTTCTAGCCACTCACTTCATTTCGCAGTTAGCCCCAGATATCCGAAAAAAGTTAAAAAAGACAGAGGATGGCCCTCAGACCCCTGTCCGGGATCTGGTGAATATGGCATTTAAGGTTTTCGGTGCCCGTGAGGAGCAGGCAGAGTACGCCCGCCTTCGACAGGAGATGAGTCTGCAAACCCAAACCTTGCTACCTTTGGGGCCGGCGGCAGCCACGCATGGTCCAAGAGGGACTGTGCGTGGTGGGGGTGCAACGAGAGAATGCTTCCAGTGCAGAAACGAAGGCCACACTGCCCCCAACCCCGGCTCCAGCCCAGCCCTGCCCGGCGTGCGGTCAAAGCGGCCACTGGAAAAGTGACTGCCCTGGAAAAGTGACAGGCCCTCTGCCTCTCAACGTAGAGGGGCTGTCCTTCCAGGTCATGACCCGCCGCTGGCCACGCTGGAACTGGCTGAAGGCTGAAGATGCCAGGACTCGATGACCCATCACCCTCGCCGGGCCCCCAGGTAAACGCTCAAGGTAGTGGGTAAGCAGATCTCCTTCCTGATCATACAGGGGCTACGTCTCTGTTCTTGCCCTCCTTTTCCAGGCCATTGCCCCTTCCACGATCTCGGTCATGGGTATTGATGGCAAACATGCTCTGGCCTCAGCGCCTTCTCACCCCGCCCTCTCCCCCTCTCCTCCCTCCCTAGAGAACAACTTTCTTGCTGGCACAGGCTTATCAGAAACTCAGTTCTGAATTCAAGCAGTTAGAGGCCTGTTCCAAGAAGTTTTAAAGTTAACTGTTGACAAGGATTTTAAAAGGACCCACTCACCTGGACAGTCCTTCCCCAGGGGTTCAGAGACAGCCCTCATCTGTTTGGCCAGGCATAACAGACTTCCGACAATGCTCATTAGAACCCAGCACTCTCCTCCGGTATGGAGATGATCTCCTTCTCTGCAGCCCCTCCCTGGACCTGTCTCAGAGGCATACAGCTGGCCTCCACTGGTAGGATTCTTCCAGCCTTCACCCCGCAGCCTACCTGTCCAGACAGCTTGATCCCACAGTTCGGGAATGGCAGCCCTGCCTCCGGGCTCTGGCTGCAGCTGCTGCTCTCACCAAGGAGGCCCAGAAGATTTGCCTCCAGCAACCCTTACAGGTCTTCTCCAGGATCTTCTGTCACACCAGTCCTTATCTCTCCTTGCCCCCTCTCTAATGCAGGAACTCCTGCCCCGAGGTCGTCAGAGGCCCTCACTCAACCTTGGGAAGGACTCTCAGATCTTCCTCTCTCTAATCCTGACTTAACTCTGTTTGTGGATGGAAGCTTTTGTCTAGACCCCCAGGGACGTCAGAAAGCCTCCTACACGATAGTAACACTGGAGCGGACCCTGGAGACGGCCTTCATCCCTCTTCACCTCGCCCACACTGCAAGAGGCAGTTACAAGTGCCTACTCCTCCTGCTCACCCGAGGGAGGAATGCGCACCAACTTTCCAAAACATCAAATGAGGGGACACCTCCCAGGGCAGGACTGGCAGGCAGCTGCTCTGGGAACAGGCTGACAGGTGGACAGGACTGCACACAGTAATCCTCACAACCCCCACTGCGGCCAAACTACTTGGAGATCCATCGTGGCATCACCTCTCCAGACTCAAGAGGACCCCGGAGCAGCATGACTTCTATAAAGGTGTGGTGTTGGGCCCCACTAAGGTCCGCCTTAGCCGCCCTCCCCCTCCTCCTTCTCCTCCCAGCCCTGGGCAACCTACACCCGCCCCCACCTGCTTATGTGTGGAGGTTCAAGGTCCGTGAAACCTACGACCAGGACAGCACACAAGTCACCCAGCAGGTAGGATCTCAGGACTGCCCTCTGGTCGGATGCCAGGCGGAGATCCTGATTGCTGTCGACCTCCGGTCAGTGTCCAATGGTGGCCGACCATATGCCTACTCTGCTTACAACCAGCGGAACCCAGACAGGTGTAATCACGACGTCAACACCTGTGGGGGTTGGCGCTGGTCAGGCTGTGTCATCCATGATGCCTACAATGAAGTCAGGTCTAGTCCCTTTTTCTGGAAGGACGGGACCTTCAACATCAGGGTCCGGGACCCCTGGGACCAGCGATGGGTTGCGGGCGTTATGGGAAAACTATATGGGGGTGGTTGGAGCTCAACCCCTTCAGGGACCATCTACATCTCCCGGGAATATATCATGGCCCAGGAGGCCCAAATCCAGGTCTCCAAAAGCATCCTACAGGCCGAACATTCCCTTAAAGGGAAGCTGCCTGATTCCCCCTAGGTAGAAGTCCTGTCTTCTTGGCTCCAACTTATCTAACACACCCTACTATTCCTTAACGAGACCCGCACCCTGCCCAATGTCTAGCACTGCTTTTTATGTGTCTCTCTCCAAAGACCTTTGCTGGCTGCCATCCCACTCATGACTCCTCCAGGAACCCAAGGACACGGTGAATGTCAGCCTCCCCTGGCTGGCATTCCCCTCTGGGAACCCGAAACTCCAGAGCCCACCTTGCCCCCACGGATATGCTACCAGACCAGCAACCCGGTAACTGTAGGATGGGTCACTTGGAACTGTACCCAAAACCACACTGCAGCCAGTACCACCAAGGCCAGCCCAGGTACCTTCTTTTGGTGCAACAGCACCTTAAGCAACTGCATAAACTCCTCTGACCCCGGACCTTGCTTTGGAGTCACAGTAGTTCCCCAGCTAACCTTGTATGGAGAGTCGGAGCTTGCCTGGTTGCTCCCTTCATCCCAACCCCGGGCCCGCAGGGCCGCCTTCCTCCCGGTCATGTTGGGGGTAAGTATCGCTACCTCAATAGGCCTCGCTGTGGGGGGGCCCTCGGGAACAGCATAATCTCTGCTCAGGATTACAATGACAGACTCCAGATAGCCCTGGAGTCTACTACTGCCTCCTTAGCCTCCCTGCAGCGGCAAGTAACATTGGTAGCCCAAATAGCCCTGCAGAACCGATGGGCCCTAGACCTTCCTTCTGCGGAAAAGAGGAGGAACCTACATTCCTTCAAGAAGAATGCTGCTACTACATCAACGAGTCCGGAGTGGTGGAACAGAACGTGCAGACCCTGACTAAGCTGAGTGAAGATTTACGTGCAAGACACTCCCGAAACAACTCTCTTTAGAGCTACCTGGACCCTACCCCTGATAGGGCCCCTAATTCTCATCTGTGTCTTTTTTTCACTAGCTCCCTGCCTCCTCAAATTCATCCGCTCCCGGATCACAGAAATGTCTCCAGTGACTGTAAACCAGCTCCTGCTCCATCCCTACACTCGGCTGCCCCTCAACCCACCTCTGCCTGACCCTGGCCTTTAACATCCCCCACCCTCTTCGCCCCTAGTCAGCAGGAAGTAGCCAGGACGATTTCGGCTCCCCCTATCACCAAAAAGGCCGGGATGTTAGGTCTTAGGTCGAGGCAGGGGGGAAAGACCACAGCCATGCAAGCATCAGCAAGGTAGATGGTGACAAAGATAACTGGCTCCTTCCCAGACCCTTGCCAGCCTTCCCAGACCCCTGCCTGAGGCAGGAATTCCACACCTCTCATGCCCTCCACCCTCCCCTCGCTAAACAGCTGTATAAAGGAAGTACCTAAGCCCCCGTTTTGGCGCGAACTCACCTGGCCCACTGTCGGACCAGTGAGTTTCGCCCGGGAGCACAAGATTAAAACCTCCCCCCCTTTCCATGGCCTGGACTCTGTGTCTTGTTTCCTGCGTTGCAAACCTTTCAAAAAGTACCCAACCTGCACAACAAGGCAGGGCTGCATAAACCGTGATGTCTTAGGGATCCCTGTTTGACGCAGAATCGCGGGACATGCCTACGTAAACACTCTAAACGTTACCTGATGCTCGTGCTCTGAGTCGTGCTCTACAAACAAACGGCGACGATGAGTGTAGCGATGATCATATACGGGGAACGGGTGGCCAATCCATCAGACCTCCCAAGACTCAGCTAACACAGATGCACGGCAGGTGGCTGCCTCGTCCGGACACTCCCGCTGCAGCTCCATCCAAGGAAATCTCTCCATCTGAAACACATGTCATCAAAACAAATCTGAAAAAATACACTTCAAACAGACTCATCACATAAACAGTGTTTCCTGACATCTTTGTATCATGAATAACACCTTTACAAAGTATAAAAATAAAATAACACAATACAAACATATTTCCTGTACAAAAAACACTTCTTCAACTGGTTTTTACAGATACTGCAATCAAGGAAAGACGATTAAAAAAAAAAAAAAAAAGATGGGAGAGAAAAACTTCGTTTCGGTTACCTAATGCATTGGATAGCACCTTGGCAATGAATAAAACCTACAACGTGGGGACACGGTACATGCACAAACACTGACACCGATGAAGGAGTAAAAATGGACAGGGAAATACATCATTTTTCTAAGGACCATGGAAATTTAAGAAAACCATGCATGGTTTTTTCAACAGTCCCCACAGGCGTTACCCTTCAAAAATCATTCCTCTAATAATTTTCTGTAGTTCTCTCAGGAGCACAAGTAGCTGGCTAACACAATCACAATTAAAAAGGACACACATGCTTCCTTCCAATGGCCAGACCCATGGAACGCTTCAGAAATCTCAAAATGCCTCCATCCATGAACACAGAAGCACATTCAACAACACAACCTACCGAGATAGGACAACACTTACGATGCCGTTCGGACTTCCACGGTTCCTACGTTTCCATGAGCAGCCTTCACCTTCATTCTTTGACAAGTACACATAGTCACTGCGCAGGTCTTGCACAAAAGGAGCCGTGTGGGACGCTCGCTTGTCACGGAAGAGGTGCATTTTTGAGAGGAAGTGGCAGTTCTGAGGGGCAGAAAAGACGGTGGTAAGATGAAACGCCATCGAAAAGGACATCGACGTTCTACAAGATGCTTTCCTTCGATCGCAGCCGTGCCGCACACATCCGATAACACCTGGAAAAAGCAGTCGCTGGGGTGCAAACTCCTCACGGGAGGCTGGGACATCAACCACCGCTGGAGCCATCCATCACGAGGCAAAAATACTACACGGCTAACGATTCAGACGGCACAAAAGAAATACATACAAACAACAATCAGCACACAAGTGTCAGAAAAAATAATACGGGCGCTACAGAAAATACACATTGACTTCTTTTTTAAATGAATCCAACACACACTTGCTCTACAACGTCATGACTACATACTAAACTCAACACATCACACACCGTTCACACATCTGGGTAACACATCGACACTGGCCATGGTGTCATGCACACTAAAAATTCACAAGAGATTCCATTAGGACAGACTCACAGAAATATATACTTTAAGGACACGGGCAAGGCACATTGGCTCAGATCCATCCTAGGGACACGGGCACTAGAAACCGTCAGGACATGCACGGCCCTGGCTTTCTCACGCACATCTGATCAAACTGTAACATCTTCATGCTTCCATAACAGACCACCACGTAAACAAATACACTACATGGCACAGAAACACAATCCTGACCCAT
>NW_027645550.1:0-21228 GCF_951640355.1 Cnephaeus nilssonii | reverse complement strand
CTCCCGCGTGGGGCCCAGGGCCAGCGCCTGCGAGACCAGACCCAGCGCCCCTCGCCCCGCCCAGGAGAGTGAACGCCCGGAACGGGGGGGGGGGGGTGCGGGGACTCCCCGGTTCCCCGGGGAGACGGCCGGTCCTGGGGAGCCGCTGGCCGCTCCCAGCTCCCGGCCCCGCCCTCCCTGCGGGGCGCCCCCAGAGCCGCGCTCCGCCCCAGGGGGGAGTCCGGGGCGCTCTGAGCGCGGGAGGCGCACGTGCTCCCACTGGGCGCTCAGCTCCCCGCGCCCCGGACCTGAAGCTGCGGGCTGGGCGCTGGGGGTGCGGGGCCTGGCCCCCTGCTCGGCAGGGCCCACCGCCAGCGCCGACCACGCGGAGGGGGGTGGGGGGCGGGGGAGCCTCAAACTGGGAGCGGCGCTGCGCACCCCGCGGAACGGCCACCTTTTGTGCTCAGCTCCGCCCCTTCCCCGGAGCCGCGCGGCCTCCGTGGAGCCACAGCGCCACCCAGCGGCCACTCCCCGCGCGCCCCGCCTGGCGGAGGGCAGGGGGAGGGGAGAGCAGGGGGAGGGGGGAGGGGAGAGGCGGGTAGTTTCTTTTTGCCCGAAAGCAGGGGGTGCCCCTCCCTCGGGTCCCCTCACAGCACCTCCATCCTCGGGGTGTCCTTCCTGCGCCCCCGCCAGGCCCCTGGTGCGCCCTCCTGAAGGCAGGTGCCCCCGGCTCCACCCGCACTGCCCAGACCACGGCCTCAGCCCCGGCAACGCCACGCGGGGACGGGGTGCCCGAGCCCCCCGCGCTACAGCAGCTCCTGGCACAGGGGATGGGTTCCCCTGGGCTCCCACGGGCTTCCCTCCACCCGAGACCTGCCCCGCACCCACCCCCGCTGTCCCGGCGGGTGGAGGCCCTGCACCCCGGCCCTGCACCCCGGGCCGCCCGCCTTCCTCCCCCACGTGCGGCGGGCGCCTGGGGCCGGGATCCAGGATGAGACCCCTGGTGTCACAGCGGCCCGGCCTGGGATGCCGCCCCCAAAGGTTGGGGTGATGTTCCCGCGGGCACTGAGGGTACAAAAGGGCAGAGTGGAGCCCTCCCGGTGTGGCTCCGCAGATAGAGCGTCGGCCTGTGGACCAAAGGGTCCCAGGTTCGATTCCCGTCAAGGGCACGCACCTCCCGGCCCAGGTCCGGGGCACGTGGGAGGCAACCCATCCATGTGTCTCTCTCACATCAGTGTTTCTCTCTGTCTCTCCCTCTCCTTTCTACTCTCTCTCAAAATCAATGGAAAAAATGTCGAGTGAGGGTTGAAAAATAAGTAAAGAAAATGGGCAGAGCCGAGAGCTGTGGGGTCCCGAGAGCGGGGCCTGCCTCCCGCCCGCCCGCCCTCCTCCTTGGTGGCCCAGGGACCTCGCCGAGCACAGAGACTTCCTTACAAGAAAACAGTCTCACAAAGAAGAAACCAGCCCGGCTGCTGTGGCTCAATGGTTAGAGCGTCGGCCTGCGGACTGAAGGGTCCCGGGTTCAATTACGGTCAGGGCACAGGCCCCGGATGCAGGCTCATCCCCAGGAGGGGGCGTGCAGGAGGCAGCCGATCCAGGATTCTCTCTCGTCATTGGTGTTTCTCTCCCCTCTCCCTGCCTCTCTGACATCAATAAAACCCTATTTCAGGAGGAGACCAGCCCAGGAGACCCACGGGCCCTGGCAGAGCTGGCCCCTGGGTCCCCCGATTCCCGGCTCTTGCTCTCTCCGCGTCCTGCCTTGTCCAGAGGAGGTTTAGCAGGAGGTGGCCTCTCACTGGGCGCCCGCTGCCCCTCAGCCACATCCTCGGGTCCCCTCTGTCCTCTTCACCCCAGGTCCCTTCCCCAGCGCCCCCCACCCCGTGCTGGGAATTAACATTCAGAGGGAGCGCGGGCCATCTGCTCAGGCCCGTTTCCGTCAGCGACACGCTCAGAGCGGCCGGGCGCTCGTGACCGCCCACGGGGAGGACCCGGTCACGGCAGCGCCATCCCCGCCACCGGGATGGAGCCAGGGCGCCGCCTGCCGCGTCTCACCTCATGGGCTCCGCGGTGTACAGACTGGGCCTTCGGGACCACCAACTCCCGTCAGTGGGCGGGGGGTGGGGATCCCCGTCCTCACCCACTCCCGCCGGGGAGCCTGGGGAACCTCGTTTTTTAGGGGAGTCGCACCAGCTGGTGCTCACGTCGGGCTCTGACCGCCGGGCCACCCCATGCAGGGAGCAGTCGTCGGGAGCCGGCACGGCCGGTTTGTGGTGCAGCAAGAGCCCCTCCGTGACTATTAACGGGGGGCGTCCCTGTGACCGGGGTGCCGGCAGGAGAGCAGGAGGAGGAGAAGGGACAGCGACCGGGGGCCCCCCTCTCGTCCCCCTCGTCCCCCTCCTCCAGGCCGGGTTTCACCCTCGGGCGGGAGGGACGATGCTGAGGGAGAGATGAGAAAGGAAGTTGCTGGAAGTTCAATAACGTGTCCTCAGAGCTGGTCAGAGGCAAGCCCGACCCCAGGGCGGGCCTGACAGCAGGGGGTTCGCTCTCCACTTGACAGACGCTTACGCTTACGGGGCTGCTGTGCGCCAGGCACCGCGGTGGGCGCTGGGCATTGCAGTGAGCACGCTCCATCCGCCTTGATGGAGCGCGTGTTCTAGTGCAGGAGCAGAGGACACACACACACATATACACACACATACACACACATACACATATATATACACACACATATACATACACACACACATATACATACATACACACGTGCAGCTATAATTACAGGTACAGGCATGGGTATACAGTTATGGACGTGGCTATGGCCATAGGTATGGGATAAAGATACAGTGATTGGTACGGGTATGGGTGTGGATACGGATGTGACGGGTGTAGGTGTTGACGTCGACATGGGCGTGGACCACACGTGGACAGAGCAGGTGCGTGAGTCAGAGCGCAGGGGAGAGGGCGGGGAGGTCTGAGGCTGAGCCCTGGGAAGGGGGGTGACGGGACGGAGACCTGGGGAAGGAGCCCTAGAGGCCCTGAGGGGAGGAGCAGGTGACCCGTGGGGACGGCGCTGGGTGCTGCTCCTCGCCCGGACTGCAGGGGGCAGCAGAGTGCGGGCAGGAATGAGGCAGTGATGGGCAAGCAGCCCCGTGGCGCCCAGAGCTGCGGGGAGGGAGCGGGTGCGAGGTTTTAGGAGCACGTGGACAAGCACACACAGGGCCCGACCCTCGGGATGCCAGGTCCCAACCGGAACCTTCTGGAACCCTCAGCCACGCGCGGGGGAGCTCGGGCGATGGGGGAGCTCGGGCGATGGCGGCGGCAGCGGGGCCGGCGAGGCTGGCGCTCTGCCGCACGGAGCCTGGGGAGCCGGGAACGCACACAGGGGACCAGGGCCCGCCCCGGCTGTCAGAGGCAGACATCGCCCGCGGGGGCCTCCCTGGAGGCTCTCTGACCGGGCCGCATTCAGAACTCCGGGAGCAGGAGGTCGGCCCGGACACCCCGATCTCGTCCCCCACCCTCCCAGGGGGGCAGGCGTCTCCATAAAGGAACCTCGGCTGTTCTGGGGCGCAGCTCCGGGGAACCCTGCCCTGAGCTCTCTCCCGCCCCCTGGTGGGCACAGGATGGACCGGCTGGGAGGCCCCTGGGTTCCATTTTCATGAAACAAAATCGAGAAAAAGAGCCGAGCCCTAAGCGGGGGATGGAACCAAAGGCAATTGGTTACCCGTTTCCCATGGGATGATTTTTAAAGTCCGAGATCAGCCGGGGCACAGGCCCCAGGTCCGTGGGCGGCAAACCGCGGCTCGCGAGCCACATGCGCCTCTTGGGCCCCTTGAGTGTGGCTCTTCCACAAAATACCACGGCCTGGGCGAGTCTATGTTGAAGAAGTGGCGTTACAAGAAGTTTAAGTTTAAAAAATTTGGCTCTCAGGAGAAATTTCAGTCGTTGTGCTGTTGGTATTTGGCTCTGTTGACTAATGAGTTTGCCGACCACGGCCCCAGGGGAACCACACAGGCCCACGCTGGGTGCTCGGCATTGAGTTCGTGCCACGAGAACCTTGCAATCAGGTCGCTGATGACAATCACCCGTCGGAGCGTGGGACCGCGTGGGACGCGGGGCGCCAGCGCTGAGCCAGCAGGCGGGGCATTGGGGCAGGACGTGCAGATGGCGCTCGGCCGGGGAGCGCAGGCCCGCCCTCTTCACGCCTCAAATGTCCCTCCTGCCCCGGAGCCACCTGGAGGGCACCCTCGGACATCAACACGCGCGGCGACGACAGCGCAGGCGGGAGGCCACAGCGAGGTTATTCGCCGCGAGGGCAGGAAGGGGGCACCGAGGCTTGATTCCCGGGGCAGCACGCAAGCTGTTCGGGCCGTAAAGTCATGAACCCCAAGAACATAATTCGATGTCGCATCTTAAAGGATCCCGACACTGTGTATCAGCTTTAAAGGTATCTTCGGCTGAGATTACATTGCCATTTCTATGCACAGACAGCGAGTGTATACATTGCCTAGAGTTCTTTAGAAAAATAGGATGAGATCGTTAATGCTAAACGTTACTACAATTTAAGATTCCATAGCGTGAACCTGATAAGGCCTCAAACATAATTATTGGGGGGGGGGGGTTTAATATCTCAAGAAGACAATCATCCACCCATCTTAGACCTGGAAGAGATTTCAGGTGCTCGCCTGGTTCTGCTCACTCCTTAAGACACAAAAAGCATCATTCTCACATTGTTGATCAAGTTACTACTAATATTACCTGACTCACCCAAAGCCACCGAGCTAGTCGACGTCCTCGCCTCTCAGCCACTGTTTTCTAGCCAAACAGACCCCTACGCGGATTTCATGTGCAATCACATTCAAGTGCAAGACAACCTACTACCAAAGCCCCTCCCAGGCCCACGTGCTCAGGACGGGAGACAGACCGCACTGCGGAGGGGCAGACCGCCAGCGTCGCCGCGGCTTCCTGGCCCCACTGTTGTTGGTGAAGCCCCGCCCTCGGCTACGGGACCCCTGCGGGACACAGCGCGGTGACCCCATCGCTGCCCTGGCCACGTGCAGGCACCCGGCTCAGGGCAAAACACTCCCCGCCCCCAAAGCCAGGCCACGAGGGAGGGAGGGATGGGACCAAAACTAGCAGAACGTGATTCCATAATCCCAGAGAGGCCGCGTGCCTGCGCTCCGGGGACCTTGGGGTTGTGAGCCGCGGGCACAGGTGGACACCGGCCGTGTGAGTGCCCCCTGCCCACCAGACGGCTCCTGGGAGCCGGGACACGCAGACACGTCCTGTGGGAGTGCGTGGCTCCGGGATCCGGGGCTCGGTCCAGAGAATGGGGTGAGGCCAGGCTGGGAGGACATCCACGCCCACCACGTCAAGGCCTTGCTGGGGAGCAGGTGTGGGCGCGGCGGAGGCCGGGGCGGGACGCCGCTGGGCGGGGAGGGCTTCCTCGTTGCTTCTGCAGACCTCGGGCCTCGGACAAAACAGACCCGGAGGCCTTTGCTGGGATGGCACGAGCCCTGTTCCTAGAACAGGCGCGTGGGACTGGGCGGAAATCCCTCGTGGCTCTCAGGGAACGCGGCCGTCTCCACCCTGACAGGCCCGTCGGCCGGAAGCCAGAACGGTAAGTAGGGGACACGGAGAGGTCTGTGCCCGATGCTCGGCGGCACACCGTGCTGGGAAGCGTACGCCCCGCCTGGGCTTCGAGGTGGCCGGGTGGCCAGGCGCGAGTCACGGCAGCTGAGGACAGTGATCGCGGACGAGGCTGAGCACCGCCTGCAGGACCCTCTCCCTGGAGGGGCTGGCGTCCACCGCGTGGCAGCCCGGGTTCTCCATCCGCTCGTAGGAGACCTCCACCCTGCGGACGGGAAGAGCGAACGGGGTTGGCACACGTGGCCACTCGGCTCTCCGGGCACGCGGCGCTGTCCCACCCGCTGTGCCACCCGCAGCCTGAAGCAAGGTCCCCGTGGGGTTCCCACCGCCTCCCCTGGCGCTAGCTCCCCCACGGGCCATGCTTGAGACACTGTGTTTAGTGCCTGAGAGGGCCCGGCCCGCGTGGCCCAGGGGCCAAGTGCCGACCTAGGAACCAGGAGGTCACAGTTCAATTCCCGGTCAGGGCACAGGCCCGGGTTGTGGGCTCGATGCCCAGTGTGGGGCGCGAGGAGGCAGCCGATCCATGGTTCTCCCTCATCATCATCATCTCTCTCTCTCCCTTCCCCTCTGAAATCAATAAAAATATGTATTTTTAAAAATGCCTGATAGGTTAGGAGTGATGCTCAGCAGCCAGCATTTGTGAGTCCCTACTGTCCGCCACACAGTAGGGTTCTGCGTGAGCCTTCCCTCCTCATACCCAGTGACCTTGGGGAGGACCCACCGGCACCCCCATTTTGCAGACCAAGCAGCAGAGGCTCGGAGCTTAGGTCATAGGCCCAATGACAGCCGTCTCCGCAGTCTGAGCCCTGGAGGGTTTCCGACGAGCCAGAGGTCACACAAGCCAGAGGTCGTCAGCGTGCACACTGCCTTCTCCCCGGAGCGTCCCGGCGCCCCCGCCCGGCGAGGGCGCGACACCTACTTCTGCCGGAAGACGCTGTTGGCCTCCAGCTCCTCCTCCTCCCGGGTCCTCTCCGGGCCCCGGCCTTGGATCCGCCTCAACCTCTCCTCGGGGCTCACGGTGAGCAGCACCACCAGGTCGGGTCTGAGCAGGTCCTTCGGCCACTGGTATATGGGGTGGTGGGCCGGCGGCAGGTGCTGGACGGCCCCGCTCACCTCGGTGGCGATGGCGTAGGCGGCCGTGCTGTGCCAGTACCTGGGGAGCCAAGGGAGGTGAGCTCCCGTCTGCAGGAGGAATCGCGGTGGCCGGGCACCGGCCACAGGGATGGCTCTGCTCCAGCCTCCCGAGCACGGCGCCAATTAAACAAACAAACCTGCACCTCACGCTGAAAGTATTTATAAAACATGGAGAACAGCCGGCCCGGGCGGCGAGGCTCAGGGGCTGAGCGGCGGTCTATAAACCAGGAGGTCACAGTTTGATTCCTGGTCAGGGCACAGGCGGGGGTGCAGGCTCGATCCCCAGTGTGGGGTGTGCAGGAGGCAGCCGATCCATGATTCTCTCTCATCACTGATGCTCCTCTCTCTCTCTCTCTCTCTCTCTCTCTCTCTCCCTTCTCCTCTGAAATCAATAAACACATATTTTTAAAAAAAGAGTAAAATGCACAACCACAGTAAGGATGCGGTGGGCTCCCCGCAGACCCGGCGACTCAGCGGGAACTGCATGCAGGGCGGGAGTTCGCTATCGCATCATCCCGATCCGTCTCCTTCTAGGGGTTTATCCGTCTCCGGCGTGCTCTACGTACAGCGTGTCCCAGGAAGCGTACAGACTTTCACAGCGGAGAGCACAGTTTCGGAAAGGAAACGCGTCCTCATAAACATGCCTTCAGAATGACGCACAGTGTGCGCATACATGTTGGGGACACGCTGTGTTTATCACCCTCTCCTGCCACCGTGTGCTTGCTCCATGACAGCAGGGCACCGACGGGAAAACAGTCTTTGGCACCGGGCAGGTGGCCGGTACACGCCTGCCGACTCAGCCAACGCGCCGGCAAACGGCCGAAGTGGCGGATGGATGAAGGAGACGGTGGCCACTGTCCCCATGAGGCAGCTCAGGACCGGGGCAGGTGGCATCGTTTCTCTCACACCTGCGTTTCTCAGCAGGAAGTTGGGATGACGCTCCGTGCCCGCCCAGCTTTAGGACAACGTATGTAGCCTTCTGAGCGCCATGCCAGGTGGCGATGCAGTAATTCATGCATCACAGACGCTATTCCGGTGACTATCGTGACACAGTTTCCCTTAACAAACACAAGTGTGTACTCACACATGCACACACACGCACACACACGTCAGGAAGGCCATGCCGCCCTCCTCTCACCCACCTGTCCACCACCACGGGGGCCCGGGCGGACGCCTGGGCGATCTCGGAAGCCACGATGTAGTTGCCCAGAGAGTAGAAGGCTCTCCTGACGATGGCGGGCTCGTCGTCGAAGGTCTGCCGCCACTGGCTGACGCAGGCGGGCGGCGACTTCAGCAGCGCGGCCTGGAGGGCGTCGGCCACCGCCCGGGTCACGGTGGTTTTGCCTGCGGGGCACACAGCACGTCTCAGCCCCCACCACGGTCACTCCCAGGCGTCACTCTCCACGCGGGAGCAAAGGGTTCCTCCCACGGTCCCTCAGCGCAGCGGGTGAAGTCGTGCGGTGCTGTAGAGCCGGCGAGTCAGACTCACGGCCCGCAGGCCGCATGCCTCCTTCCTTCGGCCTGGGTTAGCCTTTGAGTTTGACACGCTCGCGTCACAGACACGCAGGCCCGTGGGAACCTGGGATCCGCTCTTTGGTGTTGGAATACCGGGACAGGAACCCAGCTGGCCCTCTTGTTGACAAGCGCTGGTGTGGAGGCCGGATCGGCTCTGCTCACGCCTCCTGACCTGCCAGCTGCCCCGGGAAAGGGCCCTCCAGCCGCCACACCAGTGACACCATTGTCCCCGAGAACAGCCTTGTCGCCTGGCGGCCGGCGTGGCTCAGCAGCTGAGCGTTGACCCAGGAATGAAGAGGTCACCGGTTCGATTCCCGGTCAGGGCACCTGCCCCGGTTGTGGGCTGGATCCCCAGGGGGGCTGTGCAGGAGGCAGCCGATCGATGGCTTCCTCTCTCATTGATGTTTCTGTCTCCCTCCCTCTCCCTTTCTCTCTCTCTAAAGAAAATAACAGTAATAATAACAGCCGTGTCCGGGGCCTCTCCTCTGCCCTCGGCCGCACCTCTGCTTTCACTCCCACGTGGCGGCTCCCGAGGCTTCCTCCGCCTCCCGCCGTCCAGGGGCCTCTGGGCACCTGGGTTCCTGACCACACCCCCGTGGGTGCCGATTCTCGGTGGTGAGGACCCATCCGGCCTTCCTCGCCGGCCCAGCCCCTCTCTGGGCCAAACACCTCTCCCCCCTCCCCGCCAACCCCCCCCCAGCTCTCCCTGACCGTCTCCGACCCCCTGGCCAACCCACCCAGGCTGCACCCACTGCCCTCGGTGCTCCTGAGGCTCAATGCCCCAGCCCCAGGCCGCCCACCGAAGGGCTTTGGCGTCTCAGCGTCGCACCCCCAGCTCCCTCGGCACCGCCTGAGGCTCCTGAGGCCCAGCGGACTCTGCGGTTCTCTCGGGCAAGACCTCACCAGCACCCCACGGCCACACCCCACGGGAGCGTCCCTCACCTGTGGCGTCCAGGCCTTCCACGACAATGACCGGGAACAGGCCTCTGTGCAGCCGCCCGGGGCACTGGTCCACCAGCTCCAGCACGGCCCGGGCCGCGGGCAGGAAGGGCGTGCACTGCAAACAGCACAGCGTCAGCGTCGGGGGAGGGTCGGGGGAGGGTCAGGGGAGGGTCGGGGGGGGGTCGAGGGGCCTCAGCTCAGCCCAGAGCAGTCGGAGCCCGCAGGCAGCGATGGCGGCTGGCGCCACCCGGTTCACGGTGTGCGGACCCGGAGGGCGGGGTGGCGGCAGCTACGGTCAGGGTCCCGCCTCCCGCGGAGGAAGGACAGGAGTGACACCCCACTACGGACCAGCGTCCCCCAGCGATGTGGGAACTCCAGGCCCCGCCTGGGAAGCGCGTCCAGGCCCCTGGAGGGCCGGCTGCACCCATGCGGGCTCTGAAGAGAGCAGTGCCCCCCCCCCCCCCCCCCCGCCTCTCCATCGCTCCTGGGCGAAGCCCCGCCCTGCGGGTGGGAATGAAGGGCGCTCTGGCACCTCGGGGCTCAGGAGCCAGGGTTCTCGGGGACCCAGCCGAGCCAGGGCCTGGGGGGACCAGGGGCGCCCCGGGCGGCCACACTGTGGGCCCGGATTCCTTTTACAAGCTGATGGGGAGCGCGGAATCAGGCGGAGCAGAGCGGGGTGTGACAGGGGTCCAGAGAGCGGACTCTGGGTCACCCCACTGCAGCCCCCACCCGGCAGCTCTGGGCGGAGGCGTGTGCTTGGCTGAGCCGGGCACCTGACAGCTCGGTCACGGGTGGTCCTGGCGTTCCCCCTGCGGCTAAGGAAACAGATGCAAAAACATTTAAGAAACGTGCTGAGCCCAGCCGGCATGGCTCAGGGGCTGAGCGTCGACCCAGGAACCAGGAGGTCAGGGTTCGATTCCCGGTCAGGTCACAGGCCCGGGTTGGGGGGTCAATCCCCAGTGTGGGGCGTGCAGGAGGCAGCCGATCCATGATTCTCTCTCATCATCGATGTTTCTCTCTCCCTCTCCCTTCCGCTCTGAAATCAATAAAAATAATAAAAAATAATACAATAAATTTAAAAAGAAAGTGAAGTGACACAGGCCCTCAATGCCAGAGTCTGGATTTCACCCCAAGCGGCCGGGCCTGCACCTGTCCCCGGGGCTACCCCATCAGCTTGTCAGATGAATCCGGGCCCACAGTGTGGCCTCCTGGGGCGCCCCTGGACCCCAGGCCCTGGCTCGGCTGAGTCCCTGAGAACCCTGGGTCCTGAGGGGCCCAGTGCTCCCTTCACTCCCACCCGCAGGGCGGGGTTTCACCCAGGAGCGATGGAGAGGGGAGCCGGCAGCCCAGTGGCCCAAGCAGGCGGCCTGTTTCAGTCTCCAGTACTTACACCCCCAGAGGCCTGCCTTTCTCCACCCCCTCCTCCGGGGGGTGAGACCCTGAGCTGACGTCATCTCCGCACCCCCGGCTCCTGTCCTGTCCTGTGTCCAGCTCTGTGCCAGGGCCAGGTGTCCCACATCGGGGTGGGCGGTCCTAGCGGCTGGCATCTCCAAAGGGCCACGGGGTCTGGACAGAGCCAGGCAGGCAGGCCGCCTCCGCGACCCCAGAGTGAACCAAGGACCCGGCCAGAGGGGCCTTGCCGGCAGCCCCGCCCCACGCCCTGCCCGCTCCTCGGACCCGGGGCTCCATCCCGCGGGCTGGGAAGGGCGGCCACTTACCGCCTCCAACACGGCGCGCGCGGCCTCCCGGTGGGGGAAGACCCCCGAGCTGGGCAGGTCGGGCACCACGGGGTGCAGCGCGGGCTCCGGGGCGGGCACCACGCGCTCGGGGTCCACCTGCCGCCACTCGCGGCCGCCTCGCAGCTCCCACGGGCGCTGCCACAGCCGGTGGCTCTCGTCGCCCACGAACTCGCCCAGGCTCGGGCGCGGGGCCTCCAGGCACGAGTCCAGCAGCGCCAGCAGCGCGCGCCGCGTGTCGGGGCTGTCGTCGGGGTCGCGCAGCAGCACCCCCCGCTGCAGGCCGCCCGCCCCGCCGCCCGGGCAGTAGCGCAGCATCCGGCGCAGCTGGCAGCGCCCGAGGGGCCCGCGGCGCAGCTGCGGGAGGAGGCGCTGGAGCAGCCGCGCGGCGCGCACCCGGGCGGCGCAGTCCCTGCCCGGCGCCACCGGCACGCAGAGCGCGTAGCTGCGGCCCGGGGGGCCCAGGAGCGCGGCGGCGCGCGGGTCGGGGGCCGGGGCGGGGGCGGCGGCGCCCGCGGTGCCCACGGCGAAGTGCGCCAGGCTGCAGCCCGGGAGCTCGAGCGCGAAGCAGCTGGGCTGCGCCATGGCCCCCGCGCGCGCCGGGCTCTGCGGCCGGGCCAGGAGCGCGAGCAGGCGGCCGGCCGGGGCCATGGGCGGCTCCCGGTCCAAGTCCCCGCGCTTAGGAAGCCGGGCGCGGTCGGGGCGCCGCCAGGAAACCGAAAGCGAAGCGGCCACAGAAGCGGGCGGGGGGGGGGGGGGGCGAAGTCCGCGCCAACGGGCCGGGTGTGGGGGAAAGGCCGCGGTCCCCCGGGCCCCTGGTTCCCCCCGCGCCACCCCAGGACCCGCCTTCCGCGCGGGCTCCGCAGGCGGCGCCGGGCGGGACTGCGCCTGCGCGGAGCTCCTAGCGCAGGTGGCCCTGGCCGACGTGAGTCCATCTGTCCCTCTGTCCTCACGGGCCCTGCGGACGCCTTACCCCAGGGACCTGCAGGCCCTGCAACCTTTTCCGGACCTGGACCCCCCGCCCTGGCCACCCATCCGCCCTGGCTCAGACCCAGTCCCCCCCCCCCCCCCCCCCAGGCCTTGGCGCTTTCCCTCTTCTGCTGCGGACTCTCCAGCTGGGACCCCAGCTGTGCGCCTCCGAAGGGCCTGTCACCCTGCGGAACCCCAGAGGGAAGTGGGGGGGGGGGTCCACCACGGACTGTGTGCATGCACCAGGATGCATCACCCGTGGACACAGACAATGGGGGGAAGGGGTGGGGTTGGGGACAGGAGCAGGCTGGAAGAGGCCAGTGGGGGGTGGCGAGGAAGACCTATGTAATACTTTCAACAATAAAGGTTAAAAATAAATAGCCTGGCACACACCAAGCCCGTGCCCGGGGCGCTGCCACAGGGACCCACGGGGACCCACGGGGACCCACAGGGACCCACAGGGACCCACAGTGTTTACGGTCCGGAAAGGCCCCTTGCGCCATTGCTGCCTCATCCACGCAACGACGTGGGTGTTTCCTTCCTGTGTGGGCTCATTCGCTGATCTTCACAAAGGATCTGGCTGACGAAGCCAAAAAAAATTCCCTGGGGGAAAATCTGGACCGCTTAGCATTAGATCGAGGTGCAAAGCAGAAGATAAACTGAGAACAAGTAAGCTTTGCCGTGGGAACGTGTTGATTGACGGTGGCGTGATGTTTGACGAGAAAGGAAACTTCTGACACAGCTCGTCTGGAGATGCGGTGGGAGTGGGGCGAGCAGACGGGAGTGGCTCGGAGGGGACGGGGCGCAGAGCCTCGAGAGCCGTCCGTGTGTTCCCTGCGAGCGAGACGCTCAGGGGGCCGAGCCACTTGCCGTGCACAGCACAGGTGAACATAAGAAAGGAACCCGCTCCTTGAAAATACTTTTACTGATTTCAGCGAGGAAGGGAGAAGGAGAGGTAGACACATCCATGATGACAGAGGATCACTGATGGGCTGCCTCCTGCACGCCCCCTGCTGGGGATCAAGCCCGCAACCCTGCAACCCTGCCCTGGAATTGAGTGGTCGATACTCAACCACTGAGCCACGCCAGCCCGGCTCCTCTGTGTCCTGCATCCTCCTGGGAGCCTTTCCGGACTCTTCCACGCCCCCCCTCCCCCACCTGTTCTTAATTCAGGCTTTCTCTCCATTTCCACCCACCTCCTCCCTACAGGGCACGTGAAGGTCATGACAGGGCCGTGTCTGAGCTCATCAGGGTGACCTGGTGTGGAACACGGAAGACACAACGTCCTCATCATGAAGGAGAACCATGTCTCCAGCCCAGGGCCCTCGGTCCCGGGGCCGACGCTCTGTCCACGGAGCCAAACCAGCCAGGACCCTGGGAAGGGTCTGGACCCTTGCTGGTCCCTTCCCTTACGCCTCACCTGCGCCTGAAGCCTGGCCACCCGGTCCGATCGCTGTGCGCAGACGGCCAGACGGGACGGGCAGCCGTGCACAGCTGGGGTCCCGAGAGGAGGTGCCCGCGGCGTCCCTGACCAGCGGTCTCTCTCCCGTGTCCCTGCAGCTCACTGCCAGGGGGGACAGCGGCCTGTGGGACCCCAGGGGGCGAAGGCTCAGAAGCCGGTGCCGGCCCCGCCCGACTGTGATGGGGGCCCGGCTTCCCTTCCCTGGAACGAGCCCCACCTGGGAGTGCCAGCCGCTTCCACGTCACGTGAGCTCTCGCAGCCAATCAGCAAACAGGAGGGTCACCTGGACACACACCCTCACACGCACGGGAATGAAATGAAAATGTGAAGGAATAGAACTGTTACTGTGGAGCTCATTGGGGTTCTTTCATTTCATTAAACACACACACACACTTACACACACACACACACACACACACACTCACACACACACACACACACACTCACACACACACTCACACACACACACACACACTCACACACACACACACACTCACACACACACTCACACACACACACACACACTCACACACACACTTCACACACACTCACACACACAATTACACACACATACACACACTCACACATACACACACTCACACACACACTTACATGTCTGTAAATGAGCAACATTACACTCATCACACGGGTTGAATCACAGCCAGCCGGCAGGGGCAGGCAGGCCGAAGCGGGAACACCGCGCTGCAGAGCACGCCCAGGAAGGTGGCTGCCCGTTCCTACACATCGGCCATGAAAACGCAGAAAACCCCACAGGAAACGGGCGGGGACCTGCGCAGGCGCGTCACGGGAGAGAACACCCGGTTGTCAGCACGTTGAAGGTCCTCAGAGGCCGGGGAACGAATTGAGAGGAGAGACCGTGACCCACCCCTGGGGAGGCTGGGGGGAACCAGGCAAACAGCGTTCGGGGCAGCACGGGGGGCAGGGGTGCGGGCACAGGCCTCCCACGGTTCCGGGAGAGATGGGTGCGGGGAGGGTCCCGGATCTGTGTGCCCAGGGGAGCACCCGTCTCCCTGCGAGCCAGGGCCCACTCCGGTTCGTGCACGCACACGATGTTGACCCAAAGGCGTGAACGGCACCGCCTCAGAGCCCTCCTCCGTCGAGCAGTGACTGAGCGGAGGCGGGTCCCAGGCCGGTGCGGGTCCCAGGCCGGTGCGGGTCCCAGGCCGGTGCGGGGAGCTGTGAGCAGGACAGGTTGCTCTGGCTCCGAGTAAGGGACTTGGCTGTGGATGCCGACTGACGGGGCTGTGCAGCCTGGGAGCCGCTGTGCGGTCGGTCTCGGCGTGAAAAGCAGGCACGCCGCCCTGGCCTGCTGCTCGCGGTTAGAGCGCCGACTGCGCTCGGAATGACCTCGGGTTCGATTCCCGGGCAAGGGCACGGGTCTCGGTTGCAGGCTTGGGGGGCGGGGGGGAGGGGGGAGGCAACCAATCGATGTGTCTCTCTCACATCCATGTGTCCCTCCCCCGCCCCCCCCATCTCTCCCTCTTTCCTTCCCTCCCTCCCACTCTTTCTAAAAGTCAATGGAGGAAATATCCTCAGGCGAGGATTAAATGATAATTAATAATAATAATAAATAAATGAGTGAGAGCAGGCAAATGTAGGGTGCGGCTGGAGAAAACAGGACAGGGTCATCCTGGCGGCTGAGGGAGGCCCTGGCCTGGGAGGAGGTCGTGGAGAGGTCAAGGTCGGGGTAAAGTGTTTTTGTTGCTGTGTGTGTGTTTTTTAACAAGATGGTGGTGGCTGAGGAGCGGTCACTCTGTGGGGAGTTCGCTGTGCTGTGCATTCGCGACTCCATGTGCACCTGTGAGCTCACGCACGTCTCCTCACGCACCGTGGGCTCCGCGACGAACCAAAGCAAAAGGGAGATGGTGGCGAGCGAGGACACCCATCCCACCATCCCCTGACGCGCCAGCCGTGCTGATGGCGCCACGGGCTGCCCGCGTCAGAGCCTGGGAATGTTGGGAATGTTGACGTGCTGAGCGGCAGGCGTCCGGGGCTCAGGAGCGCGATGGTGACGTCTGCCTGGGACCCAGCTGCGTGGATGCCCTTGAGCCGGCCGACCCCGAGGAGCGGAGAGAGGAAGGGGCTGCCTCGACCTCCCTCCCTGGCCTTTCCAAGCCACGACTTCCAGGAAGAAGGGCGCCCACCGCCGAGCCTCACCCCTCGGGGTGAGGAAGGCGATCAGGGAGAAGATGCCCAGGTTCAGAGGCGCCGCAGTGACTGTCGGCTGCTGGGAGCCATTGCAGGAGGGACTCTGACTTCCTGATCTTCTGTGTGTTTCATGTGTTAATGTTTTAAAAATATATCTTTATTGATTTCAGAGAGGAAGGGAGAGGGGGAGAGAGAGAAACATCAGTGATGAGAGAGAATCACGGATCGGCTGCCTCCTCCACGCCCCACACTGGGGATCGAGCCCACAACCCGGGCCTGTGCCCTGACCCGGAATCAAACCGTGACCTCCTGGTTCCTAGGTCGGCGCTCAGCCCCTGAGCCCCGCCGGCCGGGCCGTATATTAATCTTTTACGGATTCACAGGAGCTGCCAGAGGACACCGCTGGTGGGAAGAAGAGAGGAAGGAAAGGATGCCGGAGTGCATGCGTGAGTGAGGAGCGAGTGGATGAACAAATGAATGGACACGAGACCGGGCCCGGATCCAACAGCCTGAGGAAGTAGCAATAATGGGGTAATAGCGGTCAGTGAGTGAGCAGTGCGGCACGTTTTCAAATCCTAGTCCCGTCCCGCCCGGCAGACACAGCTTCTCCGTGTGAAGTAAGTCAGTGCGAAGGGAGGGCAGCCACTCCGGGCCCCGCGCTCCCGGGGCCGTGTGCGATGCTGCTGATCGTGCCCACCACGATGCTCGGTGCTTAGCACACATCACACCAGCCCGGCCGGCGGGGCTCAGAGGGTGAGCGCCGACCTAGGAACCAGGAGGTCACGGATGGATTCCCAGGCAGGGCACACGCCCAGGTTGTGGGCTCCAACCCCGGTGTGGGGGGCGTGCAGGAGGCAGCCGGTCCGTGATTCTCTCATCATTGACGTTTCTCTCTCCTCTCCCCTCCTCTCTGAAACCAATAAAAACATATTTTTAGAAAGATAGGCATTACGTCCTGTCATCCTTCCAATGGCTCGTGTGAAGCCCGTATCCCCAGGGATGGCACCGAGAGCAAGCAGGGCGAGACCGTTATCTCTAGGTAAACAGCCCTGGCTGAGCAGGAGCCACACCTTCCAACCTGCGGCTCCCAACGCCCGCCGAGGTCACCTCGTGTGCCCTCCGGGACCTGGTGGGAAAAGTAAACAGATTTGTTTCGTTTCCTTATGCACACGTGATCTAGAAGAACAAAACCACAAACCTACTTCTGGTTTGAGCCAGACGGGGGCGGGGTGTGTGTGTGTGTGTGTGTGTGTGTGTGTGTGTGTAAACGCTGTGGGCGGGGCCGCAGGGAGGGCACTCAGTCAGGTTGCATAGCAGCAGGTCCTCAGCTCGCACCCCCTCGTGTCTCCCGCGGGGTTTCAGTTCCACTTTCCGGGAAACGCGGTCTCTGTTTCCTTCCAGACAGGACTCTCTGCAACAGCGCGCCCCCCCCCCCCCCCCCGCCCGCCCGCTGCGCAGGCTCAGCCTCAGCATTTCCCACACGTGCAAAGCCCTCGGGTCTGGGGGTTACAACAGCTCAGGTGTTTGCAGCCGGAAGGAGATCCAGGGAGATAAACGGGACCCAGAGCCTTGGGGCTGCTGGGTGAGGAGCTCGGGCTGGGGGCTCCCGCAGCTCCCGCGGGGACCAGGACCGTTGGGCGCACGCCCGCCCGCACAGGCGCAGAGAGAAGGCCCGGCACAACCTCCCGCAGTGCTTTCTAAGAAAACTGTGAACATCGACAGCCAGCCCCTTCCTGTGAGAAACAAGCCTCTGAGAGAGCGCCTGGTGCCTGGCCAGTGTGGCTCAGTGGACAGAGCGTCGGCCTGTGGACAGAAAGGTCCTGGGTTCGATTCCCAGTCAGGGCACATGCCCGGGTTGTGGGGCTCCACCCCCACTGTGGGGGAGTGCAGGAGGCAGCCGGTCCATGATCCTCTCTCATCATCATGTCTCTCTCCCTCTCCCCTCCTCTCTGCGATCAGTACAAACACATTAAAGCAAAGTGCCTGGTTGTCCCACGGCTGTTACCGATGGCCAGAAGGAGCCGCGCTGCCCGGCAGGGTCCTCCTGCTCCAAGGGTTAGCGCTGTGAACGCGGGGTGAAGGGAACAGCCGGACGGGTTGGGGTGCGCGAGTGAGGGGGGTCTCAGGGGAGTGAGGGGGTCACAGGGGAGTGAGGGGGTCACAGGGGGAGTGACAGAGTCACAGGGGAGTGAGGGGGTCACAGGGGGAGTGACAGAGTCACAGGGGAGTGAGGGGGTCACAGGGGAGTGAGGGGGTCACAGGGGGAGTGAGGGGGTCACAGGGGGAGTGAGGGGGTCACAGGGGAGTGAGGGGGGTCACAGGGGAGTGAGGGAGTCACAGGAGAGTGAGGGGGTCACAGGGGGAGTGAGGGGGTCACAGGGGAGTGAGGGGGTCACAGGAGAGTGAGAGGGTCACAGGGGGAGTGAGGGGGTCACAGGGGGAGTGAGGGGGTCTCAGGGGAGTGAGGGGGTCACAGGGGGAGTGAGGGGGTCACAGGGGAGTGAGGGGGGTCACAGGGGAGTGAGGGGGTCACAGGGGGGAGTGAAGAGGTCACAGGGGGAGTGAGAGGGTCACAGGGGGAGTGAGAGGGTCACAGGGGAGTGAGGGGGGTCACAGGGGAGTGAGGGGGTCACAGGGGGAGTGAAGGGGTCACAGGGGAGTGAGAGGGTCACAGGGGGAGTGAGGGGGTCACAGGGGAGTGAGGGGGTCACAGGGGAGTGAGAGGGTCACAGGGGGAGTGAGGGGGTCACAGGGGTAGTGAGGGGTCACAGGGGGAGTGAGGGGGTCACAGGGGAGTGAGGGGTCACAGGGGAGTGAGGGGGTCACAGGGGGAGTGAGGGGGTCACAGGGGGAGTGAGGGGGTCACAGGGGAGTGAGGGGGTCACAGGGCAAGGATTGGGGTTGGGCGGCCACTGGGCAGGGAGCAGCGGTCACACCTTCCACAGCGGACTTTCCCCGAGGCACCAGGTAAAGGTGATGGTAGAAGCCTCTAGAAGTGACGTCAGGCGTGAGTCACGCCTGGACAGAGGTGGCCTCTGGGTCTATCAATGCGGCACCTGCGTGCAGGCCGGGAGGCAGCAGCCAGGGCGTCAGCGGAGGCTCAGCCTGGCTCGGCGCCAGCTTTCATTGTCGGGAAGAGGGAACCGAAACTGAGACCAGCTGAGCGTCAGCCCGAGGGGGTGTGTCGGGCCGGGACAGTGTTTGCACACATAAAAGCGCGCGGGGCGGGCGCCGGCCACGGCCCCGCACCATGTGGACACTGGCTCCCCTGGCGTTCCCCGGGAAGCTGCTGGGCGCCCTGTGGGGCAGCCTGGCGCCCCTGCTCCTGTGGCTCCGGGGCGGCGCTCCGCTGGCGGCTGGCGGGGACCGACCGGGGCCAGGGGCGGCAGGAGGGGCCGGAGCCCGAGGCGGCCGGGGAGGAGGAGGAGGGCGGCGGCCAGGACGGGCCCCTCACGCCCACCAGCGTCAACTACCACTTCACGCGCCAGTGCAACTACAAGTGCGGCTTCTGCTTCCACACGGCCAAGACCTCCTTCGTGCTGCCCCTGGAGGAGGCCCAGCGGGGGCTGCGGCTGCTCAGGGAGGCCGGTGAGTGCCCCGTGCCCCCGCGGGAAAGCAGCGCCCCCTTCTAGGGCAGAGAGACCCTGCGCCCCAGGGCCCGCGCCGCCCTCTCCCCGGGGCACCCACCACACCCGCCCAGCGCCCGGGAGCTCTGCCTGGCGGCGCCCTGTGTGCGATCAAAACCCCGCGTTTGCGTCCCACGGGGCCTGACGCGTCTTGCTCCCCATTCTGTTGCTCGGGGTCCACAGCCGCTGGGTCCCGTGGGGTCCGGCTGAGGGCTCCCCGCTTCCCAGCAGGATGATCACATCTCATCTCCGTTGCTGCGGCCCCACGGGAAAGCCCACTCTCTCGCTAACGTATTTCCGACGCTCCAACGCGCCCTCTTCGCCCTCTTGCACCGCCATGTCCCCTCCGCGCCCCCCCCCACCCCCCGCGTCAGCACAGCCTTCGAGGCCCGGGGCAAGCTCAGTGTTGCCATCAGCACCCCCTCCCCAACGCCTTAGGTGCCCCGTGCAGTGGGCACATCGCGCCATACCCCCGAACCCCAACATCGCACCCCCGAGCCTGTGGTCACACTGGCCCCTCTTCCTGGAATGCCAGGCACCCCAATCTCTGTGGGTGGCGCTCCTGCTCCTCTTCGGGCAGACGAAGGCCCTGCCCTTCCGCTGTGAACCCCAGGCCCTCGTCACGGTGCACGTTACAGCACCTTTCACGGCGGCCTTGTCCGTGTTGAGGTTTTGTTTTTAACATCCGGGTCCCAAAGAGTTTGCGTTCCAGGGGTGACGCTCAGCCGTGTGTGTCACGCCCGGCAAAGGAGCTGGAACGGAGCAGGGCCCTAGCACGCTTTGGGGTGGGGAGTGAACGGGGCACGGAGCCTGCGTGGGGCGCAGGCTCGTCCTGTGGGAGGGTCTTCGGCTCTTGAGTCCCACGGGCCTGGGCTTGAGTTACATGGTTTATCCGACATCCAGCGTCTCTGGACCAACGATCGCTAAACGCAGGGAAAAAGGCAACTCCGTACCCTCAGGGCTGTTTACAAGGCACAGGCCTGTGCGTGCTGATGGCTGCTTACAGGTGACAGCCCAGCACGGGCAGCCGCAGCTGTAAATACGTCCACGCGGTGACCTCAGTGACCTCTCAGGCGGTGACCTCTCAGGTGGTGACCTCTCAGGCGGTGACCTCTCAGGGTCAAGCCGGTAACAGCGACGGGATGGGAATGGCTCAGGTGCAGGCTGGGCGGCGTGCCCGGTGAGCAGGTGTCTGGCTCAGAGAGGAACATCTATGTCGGGGACACCTGAACACGTAAATTCACATTCTAACCTGAGTTCATTTCCTTTACACGTGCAACATATTTAACGTTAAAACACGCGCGGGCTGCAGCGCCCTCCGCTTACTTACTTCTCTGGCTCTTCAACGGACAGGCTGACGCGTTCACCCACAGGAGCCGCGGGGACCCGTGCACGCGTGTGTCACCTTCCCGTGGGCACCACTGGGGACGGGCTGACCTGTCTGAGACCTCCCCCGCTCCTTCCTCTCCTTCAGCTGCTCATCAAATTTTTAAATATGTTTTTATTGGCTTCAGAGAGGAAGGGAGAGGAAGAGAGAGAAACATCCGTGATGAGAGAATCATTGACTGGCTGCCTCCTGCACACCCCCTATTGGGGATGGAGCCCTCAACCCGGGCCTGTGCCTTTGACCGGGAATCGAACTGTGACCTCCTGGTTCATAGGTCGACGCTCAACCACTGAGCCACACTGGCCGGCCAGCTTCTCGCCCTCTCGTCCCCTCCACACCTGCTCCTCTGCCCGCACCCCCTCTGTGAGAGGGTCTCCCTTTCCCGGTTACCCGCCCGTTCAACCAGACTCCGGGGGGGGGGGGTGTTCGCCTGGAGGACGCTGCCTGTCGCTGGAGCCCCCCAGCCGGTGAGCTTGTCCTTGGCGGCGAGAGCAGGCACCGCTGGCCAATCACAGCACCGCTGAGAGCGGAGGCCCCAGGAGGGACCAACAGCTGTGATTTGGGGTGCCCTCCCCGGGACTGTTCCGGGAAAGGTCGGGGCACCCTCTTTATAAAGCTCCTTGGGGAGAACAGGACACAGGCCCAGGGGAGACCTGGGGCCGG
>NW_027645551.1:0-20014 GCF_951640355.1 Cnephaeus nilssonii | reverse complement strand
CAGGGGGAGGCCTCATCACAAGGACAATGGTGTCTGTTCCCCCTTTCCTCACCCTGATGCCACATAACTCAGTTTCTCCCTGTATGTATCGTGTTTTTGAGCTGTTGTTTTGCAACCAGAGTGAGTGTCTGTAAGCAAGTGAGTTTGTATGCAGGCCCTTTAGGTGGACACCTTGGTTCCAGGAGCCTTATGTCTCATTCAGACGAATGAAATTCTCCCTTATTTTCACAGCCAGATGTTACAGGGGCTCCTCTTCCCAGCACTGGTACTCTGAACTGAGGACCCCAGTGTGAGATTGGAATCTTTTGCTCCTCAGGAGAGACCTCTACAGCTGAGATATCCCTCCTGATTCTCAACCAACACACATAGTGTAGGAGCAGCCAGTTTTGCATCTTGACACCCCTGAAAGTCTCAATGTGTTTTCTTCTTCTTCTCCTCCTCCTCCTCCTCCTCCTCCTCCTCCTCCTCCTCCTTCTTTTTCTTCTTCTTCTTCTTCTTCTTCTTCTTCTTCTTCTTCTTCTTCTTCTTCTTCTTCTTCTTCTTCTTCTTGGAGAAGTGTCTATTCAGGTCTTTTGCCCACTTAAAAAATATTTTATTGTTGAGAGTATTACAGATGTCCCCTATTTTACTGCCTTTGCTGCCTCTACTCCAGGCCTTCACCGCACTATTGTCTGTGTCCATGGGCTATGCATATCCTATATAATAGAAGCCTAATATGCAAATCGACCAAATGGTGGAACAACTGGTGGAACAACCAGTCGCTATGATGCACACTGACTACCAGGGGGCAGATGCTCAATGCAGGAGCTGCCCCCAGCCCGCAGGCCCCAGGCCAGCCAAGGTGGGTGCCAGTGGGGCCCCCTGTTAGCCCCGCCAGTCGCCTCCCATGGAGGTGACTGGTGGTAGTGGTGGGGGCTGAGCCAGTGAGTGGGTGGCACAAGGCTTGCAAAGGCAGGTGCCAGGGGGGGTCCCCCCCCAGGTTGCCCTGCCGGTCGCTCCACAGATTGGCCTTGATCACCGGGTACCCTACCCATGCACGAATTTCGTTGCACTGGGCCTCTAGTATGCATATAAGTTCTTTGGTTAATCTCTTCCAGCTCCCCAACCCTCTTCCCTCTGAGATATGCCAGTCTGTTCCATGCTTCCATGTTGTTCATTAGTTTATTTTGTTCATTAGATTCCACATATAAGTGAGATCATGTGATAGGCACTTGGGGATATATATATATATATGGATACCCATTATTCCTATATTCTTTCATAGGTAACCATTTCAATGAGGTAAATGTGTATCTTTGTATGTATTCTTTGGAATGGTGTATTGTTTTATGGGCATATGGGGGGGAGGGAACATCTGTAATACTTTCAACAATAAAGATACATTTAAAATTATGTAAATGGTATGATACAGACTTAATTCTTTTAATTTTTACTATGAATCATGTTAAGACCCAGTCATACTTCTATGCATACATTTCATCTCTTGCATAATGCTCTATGGTATGCACACACCATATTTTACCCATTTGTTCTCATTATGATAAACACCCAGGATGCCTGGCCTAGCACTTTGCTGAACTCTTGGCAGAAGTTCCTGGTTTCACAGAAAATCTTCAAAGATAATTATAAGTGTAGGTACTTGTAATTTGAGTGTGTTACCTCACTTTTATTGTGGGTATCTTAACTACCTGGAATATATATCCTTGTCCTATCCTTTAGTAGTCTAACTTACCCGTATTACTCTTTGCCCTTTATTGGTTATTGTCCATTTTCTGCTTGGCTCTGGTCTTGTATGAGGTTTGTTTCCTATACTTAATTTAAAATAATAGTTTTCCACTGGTCTTTTACTGATTACCTGGACTTGGTTATTATCTTCTGAAGTCCCTTATCTCTGCTGTTCATGTTGGACTCTTAGTATAGTTTCTTTTCATTGTCTTTCTGCCACTCAAGGTCAGTTGGGTGGGTTGTTTCCTGACTAAAGTTTTCACTGAGCAGTGGGGATTAAAAATCTTATTAAGACAGGATTGCTCTACTGATAGCCAAATAGGCCCAGGGCCTAATGGGAGCTTTCATGCTCTCTGTTAACTTGACACACCAGAGAAGTAATGATTTAATCCAATGCACCATAATTTATTTATTGTAGTACTAGAGGCCTGGTGCACATGATTCGTGCACGGGTAGGGTCTCTAGGCCTGGTCAGTGATCAGGGCCGATCTGTGGGGAGACCGGTGGGGGACGACTGGAGGGCCCCCATGGGCACCAGCCTTGCCTGGCCTGGGGCCTGCAGGTTGGGGGAAGCTCTTGCATTGAGTGTCTGCCCACTGGGGGTCAGTGCATGTCATAGCTACTGGTTGTTCTGCCAATTGGTCGATTTGCATATGAGGCTTTTATTATATAGGATTATCCAGTTTGAAGATGTTATAAAAAACATCCCTTAAGAGATTTAAGATTTCAAAAACATCTTCAATTTGAACAGAAGATGACCTTTTAGGAACATCATATGCCAGGCACAGTTAGGCCAGATGTCATAGCAAATTAGAATACTTATCTCCTGGGGAGGGAACAGTGTTATGGAAATGAGCAGTTGAAGGTATATACTTTAATTAAAATCATCTGCCAGTGCTAATAACCTAATAGTTTTTAAAAAATATTAATCCACAGAGATACAAAGAAGAAATTGAGCAGGGAACACAATGCCATTAAGGTGGCAGAAAGGGAAGAAATGTATGTTCTAATCAACTTTGATAAGGGATACAGACAAATTGGTACTCATTTAGAGTAAAAAGTCCAGAACAAGGGGAAACAAAATTTATGTTAAACTCGGGAAGAAAATTCAAGAAATGTGTTTTCTGTCTTCAAATACCTGAAGAGCTATCACAAAAAAGTAAAACTAAACTGTTTACTCAGATCACAATAAGAAGTAACTTGAGGAACAAATAATGTAGCTCAATATATAAACCAACAGCAATATACAAAGATGGGTGCTGGAGGACAGGCATAGGGAAAAAAATTTAGCTCCCTGTCACTAGCAGTATTCAATCAGAAGCTGAGCAACAACTTGGCAACATTAAAAACAGATTTAATAATTAAATGGAAAAGCTGGACTAGATGGCTCTAAAATTTTATAATTAAAATGACAGTAAGAAAATTAGTTGTACAAAGAGGAACCAAGATGTTGGCATAGGTAAACGCAGTATTCACATCCTCCCAAAAGCACATAAAAATTAATACTAAAATACAGAACAACTGTCATTCAGAACTGCCTGAAATCTGGTTTAATGTAGCACCTGATCTCAGCATGCCCATACCTCTCCATAAGAGGACCCTACAGCTAGAGAATTCAAAGGGAAACCACACTGAGACTGGTAGGAAGGTTGAAGGTGCTGAACGGGTGGTCCAACAACCACATATGGCGCGTTTTTAATCAGGAGGGATATCTTGGCAGAGGAGTCCTCCTGTGAGGAGCAAGGGAACCCAGACCCACACCAAAACTGTCAGCCCAAGGTTCCAGTGCCTGGAAGAGAAGTCCCCATAACTTCGGGCTATAAAAACCAGCAAGGTCCTAGCCAGTTTGGCTCAATGGATAAAGCATCTACCTTCACCACCCTATAGTCTGTATCCACAGGTAACACATATCCTATCTAATAAAAGAGTAATATTCAAATTAACCATCACTCCAACACACAAGATGGTCGCCCCCATGTGGTCAAAGTTGGCTGCCCCCATGTTGACACAAGATGGCCACCACAAGATGGATGGCAGGGAAGGGCAGTTGTGGGTGATCAGGCCAGCAGGGGAGGGCAGTTGGGGGGAACCAGGCCAGCAGGGGAAGGTAGGTAGGGGTGACCAGGCTGGCATAGGAGGGCAGTTGGGGGATAACAGGCCTGCAGGGGAGGTCAGTTGGGGGAGACCAGGCCTGCAAGGGAGGACAGTTGGGGGGGACCAGGCCTGCAGGGGAGGGCAGTTGGGAGAGAACCCAGGCCTGAAGGGTAGGGCTGCTGGGGGGGACCAGGCCTGCAGGGGAGGGCAATTGTGGGGGAACAGGCCTGCAGGGGAGGACAGTTGAGGGGTACCCAGGCCTGCAGGGGAGGACAGTTATGGGTGACCAGGTCTGCAGGGAAGGGCAGTTGGGGGGGACCAGGCCTGCAGGGGAGGGCAGTTAGGGGCGACCAGGCCTTCAGGAGAGGGCAGTTAGGGGTGACCAGGCTGGCAAGGGAAAGCAGTTAGGGGTTACTGGGACAGCAGGGGAGGGCAGTTAGGGGCAACCAGGCCTGCAGGCGAGGGCAGTTAGGGGTGACTAGGCCAGCAAGGGAGGTCAGTTAGGGGCAATCAAGCAGGTAGGCGAGCAGTTGGGAGCCAGAAGTCCAGGTTTGTGACAGGGATGTCCGATCGGGCCTAAACAGGCAGTTGGACATCCCTTAAGGGGTCCCAGATTGTAGAGGGTGCAAGCTGGGCTGAGGGACACACACACACACACACACACACACACACACACACACACACACACACCATGCACGAATTTCGTGCACCAGGCCTCTAGTATGCATATAAAATCTTTGGTTAATTTCTTCCCGCCCTTCCTTCCCCCTTCCCTCTGAGATTTGTCAGTCTGTTCCATGTTTCCATACCTCTGGTTGTAT
The DNA here is from genome assembly GCF_951640355.1 of Cnephaeus nilssonii. Taxonomy (NCBI): domain Eukaryota; kingdom Metazoa; phylum Chordata; class Mammalia; order Chiroptera; family Vespertilionidae; genus Cnephaeus; species Cnephaeus nilssonii. Next base: position 15,374 of record NW_027645551.1, on the reverse strand, counting down.
TTTATTCATTAGATTCTATGCACATTTATTTTGACTTTTAGATTCAATCATTGATATGTTATTTATTGCCATTTTATTGTTCATATTTCTTCTTCTTGTTGTTCTTCTTGTTCTCCTCCTCCCCCTCATCCTCCTCCTCTTTTTTCTGTCTCTTCTTACATAATACCTTTCAACATTTCATGTAATACTGGTTTGGTGGTGATGAACTCTAGCTTTTTCTTATCTTTGCAGCTCCTTATCTGACCTTCAATTCTAAATGATAGCTTTGCTGGATAATCTTGGTTGTAGGTCCTTGCTATTCATCAGTTTGAATATTTCTTGCCAATCCATTCTGGCCTGCAAAGTTTCTGTTGAGAAGTCAGCTGAGAGTCATATGCGCACTCCCTTCTGGTAACTAACTGCTTTTCTCTTGCTGATTTGAAGAGTCTCTCTTTGTCTTTTGCCCTTGGCATTTTAATTATGATGTGTCTCAGTGTGGTCTTCTTTGGATTCCTCTTGTTTGGGGTTCTCTGCGCTTCCTGAACTTGTAAGTCTATTTCTTACACCAGGTAGGGAAAGTTTTCTGTCATTATTTCTTCTAATAGGTTTTCAATATTTTGCTCTCTCTCTTCTTCTGGCACCACCATAACTCAGAAGAAGTTATGTGTGCTTCTTTGGTGTGCTTGAAGTTGTCCCAGAGGTTCCTTACACTATCTTCATATTTTTGGATTCTTTTTTTCTTTTTGTTTTTCTGATTGTGTGTTTTTTGCTTCCTCATATTTCAAATCTTTGGTTTGATTCTTGGGGTCCTTTGGTCTACTGTTGAATTTCTGTATATTATTAGTTATTTCAGACAGTGTATGCTTAATTTCTGACTGGTCATTTTCCATTTTTTGGCATTTTCATTAAGATCCTTAAAGGTCTCACTAAGTTCCTCAGAGGTTTGTAGAAGATTCTTGAGTAGCCTTATAACTGTGGTTTTGAACTCTATATCCAGTAGTTTGCTTTCCTCCATTTCTTTCATTCATGACATGATTCTTTGTCTCCACAAAAAATTACTGTTGAGAAATCAGCTGACAGTTGTATGGGTGCTCTCTTGTAGGTAACTAACTGCTTTTCACTTGCTGCTTTTAAGATTCTTTGTCTTTAATCATTGGCATTTTAATTATGATGTGTCTTGTTGTGGGCCTCTTTGGGTTCCTTTTGTTTGGAGCTCTACGAACTTCCTGGACTTGTAAGTCTATTTCATTCACCAGGTAGGGGAAGTTTTCTGTCATTATTTATTCAAATAGGTTTTGAATTTCTTGCTCTCATACTTTTCCTTCTGGCACCCACATAGTGCAAAAGTTGGTATGTTTGAAGTTTTCACAGAGGCTTCTTACACTATCTTCATATTTTTAAATCATTTTTTTTTCTCATCTGATTGGGTGTGTCTGCTTCCTCATATTCCAAATCACTGATTTGATTCTTGGAATCCTCTACTCTACTGTTGATTACATGTAAATTATTCTTCATTTAAGTTAGTGAATTATTTATTCCTGACTGGTCCTTTTGCATATCTTTGAAAGTCTCACTAAGACCCTTGAAAGTCTCACTAAGCCCCTTGAAGCTCTCATTAAGATCCTTGAGCAACCTTATAACCATTGTTTTGAATTCTGTATCTAGTTGTTTGCTTGCTTCCATTTCATTTAGTTCTTTTTCTTCTGTTCTTTCATTTGTGACATGTTTCTTTGTCTCTGCATTTTGGCTGCTCCCCTGTGTTTGTTTCTATGTATTAGGTAGAACTGCTATGTCTCCTGGAATTGGTAGAGTAGCCTTGTGTAGTAGGTGTCCTGTAGGGCCCACTGGCTCAGCCTCACCAGTCACCTGAACTGGGTACTCTAGGTGTTCCCCTGTGTAGGCTGTGTGCACAGTCTTATTGTATTTGATTCTTTTTTAAAAAAATATATTTTATTGATTTTTTACAGAGAGGAACAGAGAGGGATAGAGAGTTAGAAACATCAATCAGCTGCCTCCTGCACACCCCCTACTGGGGATGCGCCCACAACCAAGGTACATGCCCTTGACCAGAATCAAACCTGGGACCTTTCAGTCCAAAGGCCGAAGCTCTATCCACTGAGCCAAACCAGTTTCAGCTGTATTTGATTCTTGATTGCTTTTGGCATCTCTGGGAGTGATTAACACTCCCCACCCAGACCAATTGGCTGTGAGGACCAGCTGTAACTATAGTGGAAGAGCTGCTGTGCAGGAGACTCCCCTATGGAGCAAGACTTGTTTCAGTGGGGATTTGTTTCTCATCAAGTCTTCCCCTTTAGCTTATCACTCATGGATGTGGTAGAGTTGTAATCTGGCATGGTATGAAGCTGTCCACCAGGTGCACTGGCTCTGGAGCCTCCTGGGAGGACCAAAGTCAGCCACTGCTTGGGCCGCCCTGCAGGAGCTACAGATCAACCTCCAGATGGCTGCTACTTGTATTGGGCTTGAAATTTCCCAGGTGAGGCCAAGCTATGAAGCAAGGCAGGCTGGTGATAGTGTCAGATATTGGGCCTCTTATTGATAGGTATGGGGCACACTGATGCCAGTTGATGCTTGTTTGAGATATTTTAAGAAAGTCTGAAGCCTGAGCCAGGACAGGCCATTGATTTGGAAAAGCCATTGCAAACAGCTTGGGTGGAGTAGTAAATTGGATAGAGCAGAGTCTCAGGGAACTGCCAGTGTGGAGCAAACAGTGTAGCCACTTTGGTGGAAACTCAGGTATGGGTGCCAGTCAGCTCTGCAACAGGGGAGGTCTCAGCACAGGAACAATGATCCCTGCGAGCACCCTTGAGTTCCTGCCCCAATGCCAGACATTCCAGTTTTCCCCCATATATCCTGGATCTCCCAAAGCTGCCACTCCAGGGCTGGAGTCCAGAAAGAGTGAGCCCAAGTAATTTCTTGTGCTGGCCCTTTAAGAGAGAACTGCCTGGGTCTCCAGCAGCCTCCGTGTCACTCAGCTACAATCGCCATTGGTTTTTACATCCTGAAGTTATGGGACTTCTCTTCTCAGCTCTGGAATGCTTGGCTGGAGTCTGGCGTGGGGCTGGGAGACCTTGCTTCTCACAGGAGGCCTCTGCAGTGGAGATATCCCTCCCTTAAAAAAAAAGCCACATGTGGGTTTTGGACCAGCCTGTTGTGTACCTCCACCCCTCCTACAAGTCTGAATGTATTTTTCTTCTTTACTTCTCTAGTTGTAGGACTTCCATTCAGTCAGATTTTAGGCAGTTCAGAATGATGGCCATTCTGCATTTTAATTGTAATTTTCATGTGGTTGTGACAGGTGGCGAGTACTGGTGTTTACCTATGCTGCCATCATGGTTCTCTCCAAACCTATATAATTTTATTAACTAACTAGAAGCCTGGTACACAAAATTCATGCATGGGGGCAGGGGGTCCCTCAGCCTGGCCTGTACCCTCTCACAATTTGGGACCCCTTGGGGAATGTCTGACTGCCATTTTAGGCCCAATCCCGCAGTTGGACATCCTTCTTGCAATTCGTGACTGCTGGCTCCTAACTGCTTGCCTGCCTGCCTGATTGCCCCTAACCACTCTGCCTGCCTGCCTGATCACCCCTATCCACTCGCCTGCCTGCCTCATTGCCCCTAACCACTCTTCCTGCCTGCCTGATTGCCCCTAACCACTCGCCTGCCTGCCTGATTGCCCCTAACCACTCTTCCTGCCTGCCTGATTGCCCTTAACTGCTCATCTGCCTGCCTGATTGCCCCTGAACACTTGCCTGCCTGCCTGATCACCCCTAACTGCTTGCCTGCCTGCCTGATCACCCCTAACCACTTGCCTGCCTGCCTGATCACCCCTAACCACTCTGCCTGCCTGCCTGATTGTCCCTAACTGCTCTCCTGCCTGCCTGATTGCCCCTAACTGCCTCTGCCTTGGCCCCTGCCAGCGCAGCTTCATCCGGAAGGACATCTGGAATGATGTCCAGAAGGTCGTTTGGTTATACAGTCTAATTAGAATATTACACTTTTATTATTATAGATGTCAGTGCAATGAATTCAATAATAAATAAATTAATAAATATTCCAAAAATAAGCAGACATAGACTATAATGTAGTCATTGTTGGGGTCTTAAACACTCCATTGACTTCAATGGATAGATCTTTTAGACAGAAAATCAATGAGAAAACACTGTCATAAGTGAAACATGAGGTCATAATATTTTAATTGATATTTTCAGAACTGTTCAGCACAAAGCAGCAGAATATACATTGTTTTCAAGTGCACATGGAACATTTTCCAGGATAGATCATATTTTAGGCCACAAAATAAGTCTCAATATATTTAAGAAGATTGAAATCATATCAGGCATCTACAATATCCTACAATGGTAAGAAACTAGAAGTTAAACACACAAAAACAATAACAACAACAACAAAACCCCCCACAAACACATGGAAGGTAAATAATATGGCACTGAAACCATGAATGTGTTAACAATGAGGTCAAGGAAGAAATCAAAAGATAACTTGACCACCCAGACCATGGGCCTTAGCAAACACTGGTGGAACCCCACACACCTGCAACCGATACTGGCGGGACCTCCATGCACCTGGCCCACCACCAGCACTTGTTGTGGACCCAGCCTGGACCCTGTGTGACCACAGCATGATCACCATTGACTTGGCAGATCTCTTGCCCCTGTTGTGCTGCCACCACTACCCTAAAACCCAGCTGCTCAGCAACACCACCAGGGATCAGGGGCGGGAACTGCACTGAAGACAGGAAGATAGATGTAGCCTCCCCTGCCCTGGGCCTACTATAACTGAGGCTCTGAGGAGACTGAAGAGGCTGCAGATCTGTGGGTGAGATGAGAGTGCCTGGGACTGAGAGAGACCCAGGGCACTGGCTGTGGAGAAAGGGAGTAGGTGCAGCATTGGAAGCCCAGGGATGAAGTCCCTGGATAGACCAGTGCTAGCACCCCACCATTGTGCATCTTGGGAAGCTCCTCCCGATCAGTGGGAAGGGCCATGCAGTGGAGCTCAGGGCCAGCCTACACTGGAGAGGTCTGAAGGACACACTAAACATTGAACCTGGGGGACCCTCTATTTCTTGGAGGAACTTGTGCTGATGAGTATAAAGTGGGATGGTCAGTAGGACCTGGGAGGATATCAGCCCTGCCCACCTGGAATGCAGGGGAGGTGCCCTCTTTCCAACCAGAAAAACAGTTGCTTCTGAGCTGACCTGAAGCTGGACCTCAAACAAGGGGGAAAAGCCCAGGGCAGGAAATCTGTACCCCTTCAGGTGGCAGAGAGGAGATGCCAGCAAACCAGGCAGAGCAGAGGCATTAGGAGAGAAAGCCTCCCCCCCGCCTCCTAAAACTTGCCGGCACTACCTGACCGCAAGTCTGATCAAACCATCCTGTTCAAAACCAGGATACTCCCACAGAGGCCCACTCCACGGGGGAAGGGAGTACAGCCCAGAATAGGGACAACTAAGGCCCGAGACTAGAGGCAGACCAAACCTCTGGGCTAAGGAGTCCCTGCCCATTAGACTACTAGGGGATTTAAGCTATTGGACCTCAATAAGGTTGCCCAGGGTCAGAAAGGGACAGTGAGTCCTATTGGCCTGCACCAGAGAAATTCCCAAGACACCCAGGATAGACAAACCAAGAGACCAGATTCCACATCAGAGCAATATTCAGTGAGCTCCACAAATAGAGGACCCAAAGGTTTTTCAGTGTGTGAGTATATGTGGTTTTGTTTTTTGGTCTGTGCGTGTGCAACTGGATTTTTTTGTTTTTGCTTTTGTTTTTTTAATTAATTTATTTTTTTATTGTTTAAAGTATTAAAAATAGTAGTACGTCTGTCTCCTTTTTCCCCCATTGACCTCCCCCCGGGTTCCCCTAAACTTGGCACATGCCATCACCCCCTACCCCCAGTGTCTGAGTCCATTGGTTATGGTTATATGCATGCATACAAGTCCTTCAGTTGATCTCTTACCCCAACCCTTCCCTGCCTTCCCACTGTAGTTTGACAGTCTGTTGGATGCTTCTTTGTCTCTGCATCTATTTTTGTTCAACAGTTTATGATGTTCTTTATATTCCACAAATGAGTGAGATCATGTGATATTTACCTTTCTCTGCCTGGCTTATTTTGCTTAGCATAATGCTTTCTAGTTCCATCCATGCTACTGCAAATGGTAAGAATTCCCTGTGTTTTACAGCAGCTTAGTATTCCATTGTGTAGATGTACCACAGCTTTTTAATCTACTTATCTGCTGATGGGCATTTAGGCGGTTTCCAAATCTTAGTTATTGTACATTGTGCTGCTATGAACATAGGGGTGCATATGTCCTTTCTGATTGGTGTTTCTAGTTTGCTGGGATATATTCCTAGAAGTGGGATTACTGGGTCAAATGGAAGTTCCATTTTTCAATTTTCTGAGGAAACGTTTTTTTCCCCAGTGGCTGCACAAGTCTGCATTCCCACCAGCAGTGTAAGAGGGTTCCTTTTTCTCCACATCCTCTCCAGCACTAACCTACGGTTGATTTGTTGATACTAGCCATTCTGACAGGTGTGATATGGTACCTCATTGTTTTGATTTGCATCTCTCAGATTATTAGTGACTTTGAGAATCCTATCTAATAAAAGAGTAATATGCAAATTGACCCTCACTCCAAGACACAAGATGTCCGCCCCCATGTGGTCAAAGATGGATGGCCCCATGTGGACACAAGATGGCCGCCACAAGATGGCTGGCAGGGGAGGGCAGGTGTGGGCAGTTGGGGGTGACCAGGCCGGCAGAGGAGGGCAGTTGGGGGAGACCAGGCCAGCAAGGGAGGGCAGTTGTGGGGGACCCAGGCCTGCAGGGGAGGGCAGTTGGGGGACCAGGCCTGCTGGGGAGGACAGTTGGGGGGGACCCAGTCCTGCAGGGGAGGGCAGTTAGGGGTGTCCAGGCCTGCAGGGGAGGGCAATTGGGAGGGCCAGGCCTGCAGGGGAGGGCAGTTAGGGGCAACCAGAATGGCAGGGGAGGGCAGTTAGGGGTGACCAGGCCGGCAGGGGAGGGCAGTTATGGGCCATCAGGTTGGCCGGGGAGCAGTTAGGCATCAATCAGGCTGGCAGTGGAGTGGTTAGGGGGTGATCAGGCTGGCAGGCAGAAGTGGTTAGGGGCAATCAGGCAGGCAGGCAGGCAAGCGGTTGGGAGCCAGCAGTCCTGGATTGTGAGAGGGACGTCCGACCGCCCGTTTAGGCTCGATCCCGATTGGATCGGGCCTAAATGGGCGGTCAGAGATCCCTCAAGGGGTCCCAGATTGGAGAGGGTGCAAGCTGGGCTGAGGGACACCCCCCCCCGCCCGTGCACGAATTTCATGCACCAAGCCTCTAGTGTTTTCATATGTCTCTTGGCCTTCTGTATGTCCTCTTTCAAAAAGTGTTTATTTAGGTCCTTTGCCCATTTTTTGATTGGATTATTTATCTTCCTTTTGTTAAGTTGTATGAGCTCTCTGTAAATTTTGGAGATTAAACCCTTATCAGAGATAACATTGGCAAATATGTTCTCCCATACAGTGGGCTTTCTTGTTGTTTTTCTGATGGCTTCTTGCACTGTGCAAAAGCTTTTTATTTTGATGTAGTCCCATTTGTTTATTTACTCCTTAGTTTCCATTGCCATAGGAGCTGCATTGGTAAAGATATTGCTAAGAAAAATGTCTGCTATTTTGGTGCCTAGGGGTTCTTCTAATATTTTTATGGATTCCCAACTTATGTTTAAGTCCTTTAACCATTTTGAATTTATTTGTGTGTATAGTGTAAGTTCGTGGTCTAGTTTCATTTTTTTTTGCATGTATCTGTCCAATTTACCCAACACCATTTATTGAAGAAACTGTCTTGACTCCATTGTATGCTCTTGCCTCCTTTGTCAAATATTAATTGAGCATAATGACTTGTGTCAATTTCTGGGTTCTATGTTAGGTTCCACTGGTCTATATGTCTGGTCTTGTGCCAGTACCAGGCAGTTTTGAGAACTTTGTAGTATAGCTTGATATCTGGTATTGTGATCGTACCAACTTTGTTCTTCTTTCTCAAGATTTCTGCAGCTATTTGGGGTATTTTTTTTATATTCCAGATAAATTTTTGGAGAGTTTGTTCTAGGTCTTTGAAGTATGCCATTGGTATTTCAATGGGAATTGCATTGAATTTATAGATTGCTATATTGCTTTGTGTAGTATGGATATTTTAATGATGTTGATTCTACCAGTCCAAGAACATGGTATATTCTTCCATTTGTTTATGTCTTCCTCTATCTCTTTTTTCAGCATCCTGGAAATTTCTGAGTACAGTTCCTTTACCACCTTGATTAAATTTATTCCTAGTTATCTTAATTTTTGTTGTTGTAATGGTAAATGGGATTTTTTTTTTTAGTTTCTCTCTATGTGAGTTCATTATTGGTGTATAGAAAAGCCATAGACTTCCCAGTGTTAATTTTGTGTCCTGCTACATTGACAAATTCATTTATTAAGTCTAGTAGTTTTTTTGATGTAGTGTTTAGGGTTTTCTATGTACAATATCATGTCATCTGTGAATAATGACAATTTTACTTCTTCTTTTCCAATTTGGATGCCTTTTACTTATTCTTCTTCTCTGATCACCATGGCTAGTACTTCCAGTACTATGTAAAACAGGAGTGGTGAGTGAGGGGATCCCTGTCTTTGTTTCTGTTCTTAGGGGAAATAGTTTTAGTTTTTGCCCATTGAGTATGATGCTGGGTATAGGTTTGTCATACATGGCTTTTATTATGTTGAGTTATGATCTTTCTATTCCCACCTTTCTGAGAGTTTTTATCAAGAAAGTGTGTTTGATTTATCAAATGCTTTGTCTGCATCAATGGATATGATTACATGGTTTTTATCTCTCAATTTGTTTATGTGGCGTTTTACATATATTGATTTGCAGATATTGTACTATCCCCGGAATAAATCCAATTTTAGTCATGGTGTATGATCTTTCTAATATATTGCTGGATTATATTTGCTAGAATTTTGGTGTCCATGTTCATGAGGGATATTCACCTGTAATTTTCTTTCTTTGTATTGTCTTTATCCAGTGTTGGGATTAGGATAATGCTGGCTTCACAGAAAGAGCTTGGAAGTATTCCTTCCTCTTGATTTTTTTTGGAATAGTCTGAGGAAGATAGGTTTTAGTTCTTCTTTGAATGTTTGATAAAACTCCCTTGAAACCTATCTGGTCCCGGGCTTCTGTTTGTTGGAAGTTTTATGATTACTGCTTCAATTTCCTCCATAGTTGTTGGCCTATTCAGATTTTTTTATTCTTCCTGGTTGAGTTTTGTAAGGTCATATGTTTCTAGGAATATCTCCATTTTCTTCTAGGTTGACCAGTTTGTTGGAATAGAGTTGTTCATGGTATACATTTTTTATGATTCTTCTTATATCTGTGGGGTCTGTTGTTATTTTGCCTCTTTCATTTCTGATTTTGTTTAGTGGGTCCTCTCTCTTTACTTCTTGGTGGCCCTGGCTAGAGGTTCATCAATCTTGTTTATCCTTTCAATGAACCAGCTCTTGGTTTTGTTGATATTTTTTATTTTTATCTATCTGTCTATCTATCTATCTATCTATCTATCTATCTATCTATCTATCTATCATCTATCTATTTATTTTGTCTCTATGTCATTCATTTCCTCTCTGATCTTTATTATTTCCTTCCTTCTGCTCACTCTGGGCTTTTCTTGTTGCTCTCTTTCTAATTATTGAAGTTGCAGAGTTAGATGGTTTACTACCAGTTTTTCTTGTGTGTTTTTTTGTTTGTTTTGTTTTGTTTTTGTGTGTTGTTTTTTTTTGAGGTAGGCCTGTAATGCTATGTGCTTCCCTCTCAGGACTGCTTTCCCTGTGTCCCATAGATTTTGGATTGTTGTGTTTTCATTGTCCTTTGTTTGTAGAATGTTCGTTATTTCTTCTTGGATCTCTTTGGTAACCCAATCATCCTATCAAATAAAAGAGTAATATGGAAATTGACTGTACCTCTGATACACCCACAATCCACACCACCAGCCAATCAGGAGTAAGTATTCAAATTATCCCAACCAAGATGGCTGCAGCCACAGAGTGAGCAGGAGGCTTGGGTTTCCCCGGAAATGGAGGAAGCCAAGCTTTTCCCCCACCCTGGCCTGCCCTAGACTCCGCTCAAGGCTACAAAGTTTCAATTATAGAAGATAAATAAATTCCAACAAAAATGGCAGCAGCCACGGAGCTGGAGAGAGCAGAAGTCTTGGGTTTCCCTGGCGATAGAGGAAGCCAAGCTTTCTGGCCTGCCTTGGCCTTCGCTCAAGGCTACAAAGTTTCAATTATAGAAGATAGATAAATCCCAGATACTAGGGCCTCCACTTGGGTCACCGGGGGGCGGGTCATGGCCAGCCTGCAATCCACCACAGGCCCTTCACCCAAGCCACCCCATGCCCCAAGGGACCCCCCACCCTGATCTGGGACACCCTTCAGGACAAACCAGCCGGCCCCTACCTATGCACCAGGCCTCTATCTTATCTAATTAGAGTAATATGCAAATTGACCGTCACTCCAACAAACAAGATGACTGCACCCATGTGGACAAAAGATGGCCACCACAAGATGGCCAGTAGGGGAGGGACCAGGTCTGCAATGGAGGGCAGTTGTGGGCAATCAGGCCAGCAGGGGAGGGCAGTTGGGAGGGACTAGGCCTGAAAGTTGTGGGTGATCAGGCCAGCAAGGGAGGGCAGTTGGGAGGGACCAGACCTGCAAGGGAGGGCAGTTGGGGGTGATCAAGCCTGCAGGAGAGCGCAGTTAGGGGTGACCAGGCTGGCAGAGGAGGGAAGTTGGGGGCAACCGGGCTTGCAGGGAAGGGCAGTTGGGGGGGACCCAGGCCTGCAGGGGAGAGCAGTTGGGGGGGACCAGGCCTGCACGGGAGGGCAGTTAGGGGCAATCAGGCTGGCAGGGGAGCAGTTAGGAATCAATCAGGCTGGCAAGGGAGTGGATAGGTGGTGATCAGGCTGGCAGGCAAAAGTGGTTAGGGGCAATCAGGAAGGCAGGCAGGTGAGCAGTTGGGAGCCAGCAGTCCTGGATTGTGAGAGGGATGTCCGACTGCCCGTTTAGGCCCGATCCTACCTGGGCCTAAATAGGCAGTTGGACATCCCTCGAGGGGTCCCAGATTGGAGACGTGCAGACTGGGCTGAGGGACACACACACCCCGTGCACGAATTTCATGCACCGGGCTCTAGTAGTTTAATATCATGCTATTCAGCCTCTAAGTGTTTGAATTTTTGTGATTGTTCTTATTGTAGTTTATTTCTTATACTAGAAGCCCGGTGCACGAAATTCGTGCACGGCGGGGGGTTGTCCCTCAGCCCAGCCTGTACCCCCTCCAATCTGGGACTCCTGGAGGGATGTCCAACTGCCCGTTTAGGCCCGATCCCACCTAAACGGGCAGTCGGACATCCCTCTCACAATCCAGGACTGCTGGCTCCCAACTGCTCGCCTGCCTGCCTTCCTGATTGCCCCTAACCGCTTCTGCCTGCCAGCCTGATCACCCCCTAACCACTCCGCTGCCAGCCTGGTTGATGCTTAACTGCTCCCCTGCCAGCCTGTTTTCCCCCAACTTCCCTCCTCTGCCAGCGTGGTCACCCCTAACTGCCCTCTCCTGCAGGGTTGATCACCTCCAACTGCCCTCCCTTGCAAGCCTGGTCCCTATCAACTGCCCTCCCTTGCAGGACTGGTCCCTCACAACTGCCCTCCCTTGCAGGCCGGGTTCCTCCCAACTGCCCTCTCCTGCTGGCCATCTTGTAGTGGCCATCTTGTGTCCACATGGGGGCAGGATCTTTGACCACATGGGGGCAGCTATATTGTGTGTTGCAGTGATGATCAATCTGTATATTACTCTTTTATTAGATAGGATAGAGGCCTGGTGCACGGGTGGGGTCCAGCTGGTTTGCCCTGAAGGGTGTCCCAGATCAGGGTGGGGTTCCCTTGGGGCATGGGGCGGCCTGAGCGAGGGGCCTGTGGTGGTTTGCAGGCCGGCCACACCCCCTGGCAACCCAAGGGGAGGCCTTGGTATCTGGAATTTATTTTCCTTCTACAATTGAAACTTTGTAGCCTGGAGCGGAGCCAAGCCTGCTGCTCCCTTGGGGCGGCAGCCATTTCTGTGGCAGTTAATTCACCTTCTACAATTGAAACTTTGTAGCCTTAAGCAGGTGAGCCCGGCCAGGGTGTGTGGAAAGCTTTGCTTCCCCTGTTGCCGCCGGCAACCCTGGCCTGCTCTCTCAAGATCCATTCTGCCGCCATTTGTTTGAATTTGTTTACCTTCTATAATTGAAACTTTGTAGCTTGAGTGGAGGCTTAGGCCTGCAACGGCTATGGAAAGCTTGGCTTCCTCTGTTACCTGGGAAACCTTGCTCTCTGTGGCTGTAGCCATCTTGGATTGGGGTTAATTTGCATACTCGCCCTGATTGGCTGGCGGGCGTGGCTTGGCAGGCGGGCGTGGCTTATGTAGCGGAGTGATGGTTAATTTGAATATTACTATTTTATTAGAGAGGATTATGCCTTTGTGACTTGAGCAGATTCCTGATATTATTTCAATCTTCTTGAATTTGAAGATTCTTTGCCTGTGTCCCAATATGTGATCTATCTTTCAAAATGTCCCATGTGCACTTGAGAAGAATATATTCTGTAGCTTTTGGGTGGGATGTTCTGAAGATGTTGATTAAATCCATCTGATCTAGTGAGTCATTTAGGATTACTGTTTGTTTGCTGATTTTTTGTCTACAGGATTTATCAAGTGATGTTAATGGAATAATAAAGTCTCCTACTTTACCAATAATACCAAACACCGTGGTCATCCAGGAGGCCCATTGGTGGGGCAAGAAAGTATAAATACACAGGGGTCTCCACCCAGCTTCCCTTTTGTATGACACAAAATCAAAATAATGCCCCCTTGTGTGTACAATTAAAGAGAGGTTTCTGGCTTGTGTGGACACCAAAGAAATGGTGTCACTACTATCACTACTTGCCCCCAGTAGAGGTGCAGAAAATGTAACTAAGACCTTGTCTATATAAAAAGAAATGAACAGCCATTTTGAAAGGGAATTGCCATGGACTAGAACAAAGAATATCCTCACATGATATTATTCTACACTGTCATTAAAATTTTTCCCAGATTTGGATCACCCTCAGTACTTATAATAGTTCCTCGCACCCTTGAGGATAAAAAAAACAAAACAAAATAAAAACCATCTGTTTGGTGCTTGGAGACAAACTTAAAACATATCTTGATACTTTAGAATTACAACAGCATAATATACAATTATCCCAAGCAAACTTACTAATTCTTTGAATGTCTGGCAGCAAGTTAAAAAGGACATGTAAGGATTTAATCCTTTTCATTGTGTAGAGGGCCTCCTGGGAAGGCACCTGAGCATTCTATATTGGTCCCTCTTACCCTTAGGCCAAGAGAGACCCTCTTCTCACAATTCAATTGCTCACAGCTGTTGCATGAGCTCTCTGTTCATGTCGAGGTTAAAGTCTCGTGATGACTGGTGCCATGGATCTGTCTCTCACCCAGTGGGGCGAACTGAGCCCTCCCTGGAGAAGAAACCCGGGTTCCACAATCTATGTGATCAGTGCTGGGGCCCCGCCAGCAGGCGAGGGGATCCCAAGGCAAGTGCTGAGCATGGAGGCCACGGGGGCATAGGCTACCAAGGAGACAAAACTGAACCTCACGTCACCCTGCTTGGCCCCGGAGGATGGCTGCTTAGCCAGAGACGGGTAAGATTCCTCAAGGAAGGAACAACCTAAGACAGGCACAGTCGCAGAGGGGCCATCAGGAGAGAATTTGGGGATCAACAGAGGTGGGGCACAGACCCTCACCCCCCCCCAACATTGCAGGGGCCTGAACCCTAGCCCCTTCTGAGGGAGGTCTCCTGCCCCCATGGCTGCTTCGTGCTTCCCATGCCCAGCTCAGATCAGGACCCAGGTGACCCACAGAGACTTGGCCGACAACAGCTGCCCTCTAACTCCAACAAGAATTGTTTGAGTTGTCTTATACCCATGGTGTGGGGAAGTGGGTTTACGATATCTAAATCCAGCCTACCACCAGGAATGCTCAGGACCTACTCAAGAAGGCAAATAATCCCTTCAACTAATATATACAGGGTAAAATAAGATCGTTGTTAGAGCAACAAATTTGACAGTAAAATAGTAGTCAAGTTTTCAGGCAAATTTAAATTGGCTAGTTGAAACAAGTGAATATTCTAGAAAAATTAATTGTACTGGACAAAAAGTGTTCCTAAAGTGTCAACTAAAATTTTTATTGGTACTTCATCTCATGATAAAATTGTGCACTATGTAATGAACCTAAAACAGTAATACTATAGAGCAAAAAATTAAAATGTAAAAGCCATCAAGACTACATTATGAAATTTTCAAAAGCCTCCTAACATTTAAATCAAAAAAGGAGGGTATAGTAGAAGAATGTCATGTAAGGAAAAATAACCTGTAAGTAAATTACTTCTGGAAAATTAATACTTTAGAAAATTAATTGTAAGGCTAAAAGCTAAAAGCAAGACACCCATGAAAAACACACAAGGTGTCAAAACAAGCCAGAGGAAAATCATTTGGGAAAAAAATGAAATAGGATCCCAAGTCAAATTTATAGAAAATATTCCTTTATTAACTTTTGGTTGAGAATATGTTTGTATATTTTCAGAAAACAACTCCGAGACCATGTGGATTCCAGCAACAGAGAGGAATCGACAGGACTACTCCAGACGCTGACTTGGTCTTCCCATACTAGCAGTTAGCAGCTGTGCATCACTGCAGGTTGCCCAGGACCAAACCAGAGAGAGTCGGACCTGCATTACCACCATTTCTCCACCATCCAGAACTGTAATGTCAGTGCTGACATGTACACATAAGGAACTGGTGGACATTGTAATTGGGTCTCAAAAGAACTGTTGGCCCAGAAAGAAACTCACTACAGACTGATTCATTTCCTGTCACCATAACCATTATTGCTTGTCTCATTTTCGCCTCTTATAAGTGTATTTCTAATAGCACATGATCTCACTACTGGAAATAATGAACAACATAGACTGATGATCAAGAACAGACCCAGAAACAAGGAGGCACGGATCAGACTGTCGGCCTCAGAGGGAGGGTAGGGGAGGATGGGGGTAAAGGGGAGAGATCAACCAAAGGACTTGTGTGCAAGCATATGCGCCTAACCAGCGGTTGGGGACAACTGGGGGGTGGGGGCATGTGTGGGGAGGGGTGTGGGATGGGAATGGGGGCATGAGGACAAATATGTGATACCTTAATCAATAAAGAAATTTAAAAAATAAAGTCTCCTACTATGATTGTATTGCTGTCTT
>NW_027645552.1:62500-66442 GCF_951640355.1 Cnephaeus nilssonii | reverse complement strand
GGGGCATAAACCGCAGGGCATAGGCCAAGCCCTGAGGCCCAAGGCCTTAGGCCCAACATATGGTAGTAGCAAGTAGGTAGCAATAAGTAGGTAGCAGTAAGCACTTATGCATTTAGTGAGAACTACTAACCTCATTTGTGTTAAATGTTAACAGAACAATGGCTAGGTGGCAACTGTAAACTTACATCCCAGGTACTACCTGTTATTAACCTGGCAAGTACTAACTGGTAACCATCAAGTAGCATCCTAGATATTAGTAAACGGAAATCTGACAAATAGTAACAGCAAACCTCTCAAATAGGAAATGTAAAATACTTGGTGATAACACAGTTACCATTTAGTATTAGCCGGATTTCTACCTATACAGCCGCCTAGTTACCATAAAGTGTTTTACTACCCACTATTAACTGGCAACATTGTTACTGTCACCCAGAAAGCATACCCTACAGGAAGGTATTCCTTCCTCCCTCCCTCCCTCCCTCCCTCCCTCCCTCACTCCCTCCCTCCCTCCCTCCCTCTCTCCCTCTTTTCTACCCTCCCACTGCTCTAAGACTAAGATCTAACTAACCTGAAAGGGGAGCAAAAAGATTAGCACAGAATGCAATAGAACATGACAGCACAGCAATCAGCACTTAGGAACAGGACCCATGGCCCCAGCTGTCAGCAGCTATCAACATGATACAATGCATAGTCGCACAAACATAATCGAACAAAGTCAAGCACAACGTACACCTGCACTATCCACCGGAGAAAACTGAACACAATATGAGAAAGCAGCAAAGCAAACTGACGCGTTTACCCCACACAGCCATGAAACAGCAGGCAATGACAAAGCTGTGATGCAGTGGCTAAAAAAAGAAAACCTGCAAACAGAAGGGCCAATCAGAACAACGGTGTTGTAAGGAAGGAATCTAAAGCGGAAAAGACAATCCTATGCATTGAGCAAGCAACATGCAAATGAAACTTTACCCCAGTACACCCACAGAGCACACCAAGCAGGCAATGCTGACCAAGTATGCAAATGACCATGAACAAGATGCCTATGGACAGGGAGCCAAAAGAAGTTTTTGGCTTCCCAGACGTGGAAAGAAGCCACGCTCTCCGCCCGCCGTGACCAGGCCTGGACTGCACTCATCAGTACAAAGTTTCCATTTTTGAAATTAAGTAAATCCTAACCAAAAAATCTGCAGCCATGCAGGAAGCAGGAGACTGGTGCTTAATCAACAATGGAGGAAGCCAAACTTCCTCCCCCGCCCCGGCATGCGATACAGGCCACAAACCTTTAATTGTACAACACAAATAAATCGCAGACAGACACCGAAACGTCCGCATATATCACCGTTGAGGTGTGACCAGCTTGCAAACCGCCACTGGCCCTTGCCCAGGCTTCCCCATACACCAATGTAACCCCAAACATGATCCAGGACACCATACAGAGCAAAGCATCCATCCACCACCTGTGCATCAGGACAGCATCCTCCTAGGTAATGAAAGCGTAACATGCAAATGCACTTTCACTCCAACAGAAAACATGGCTGCCCCCATGTGAACAATAGGTACTTGCCACAAGATGGCTAGCAGAGGAGGGCATTTGGGATGGAGCACGCCTGCAGGTGAGGCAACATAAGTGCATACAGCCTGTCAGGGGAGTTCTTAGGGGGTGATCCATCCTTTTAGGGTGCCCAAGTTAGACAGGTTGCAGGATGGGCTGAGGGACAGCACCCCCCCATGCAGAAATGTTGTGCACCGGTCCTGTATCAAGGTAATATTTTGCAGACATAATGTCCATGAAAATGAGGACCTCAGTATCATCACACAGGAAAATATAGTAGATTCACAGACTTGCAAGACACAACAAGAGTGAGCAAGGAAATCAGACTGCACACATAGGCGAAAGTGAAAGACCGCCATCACGGGAAGAAGGCCCACAAACACACAGAAGTGGAACCGGAAGCAAGTCACTCGATCAGAAACCCACATCCCAACGTAGAACAAGTACATGCACAGCTTTCTATGGTGCATGTAGAACACATGCCAAAATAACCAAAAGTATCAGTGCCTGCAAAGTGCATCCAGGGATATCTTTCCAGGAACATATTGGTTGGTGGAGAAAATTGCCGTATGCTGTAGAAAATGGAAGGGCAAGGGGCATTTGTTGCTGTCTCCCAGGGAACCTATGCAGACTATCAAACAAGCACAGGATTCATAAGACCATGGACGGTAATATAATGGAGCCATGCAGACAACCATGCAGAGCACGATAAGGCACCATATGAAACAGCAGCGTATGCACCGCAGGTTCCATGAACATACTGGAGACAATGTGAGACGGGATGGATGGATGGATGGATAGATGGATGAATGGATGGCAGGATGGATGCATGGATGAATGCATGGAAGGAGGGAGGGATGGATGGAAGAATGGATGGATGGATGGATGCATGGATGAATGCATGGAAGGAGGGAGGGATGGATGGAAGAATGGATGGATGGATGGATGGATGGATGGATGGATGGATGGATGCAGTGTGGGTTGGAAGGAAGCACAATGAAGTGAAATACTGTCAATACAGCCACAGGTGAATTGTCCATAGGAACAACCTGGCTAACTGCAATACAAAGAAAGGGAGACAGCACGCCAATCAACCAACCAACAGCACTGACAAAGAAGAAAGGCATGTGCAATCTAATGCTGTTTTCAAAAAGCAGTCTCCTGGAAACATACCCGCAGGGAAATGTGTCTGACAGCAGGAACTGACCAGAGCAGCACAACACTGAAAACAGGTCTGCTTTACAGTCCATCACCTAAGAACACCCAATGCAGATGCTGCGGCCTAACAGCCACCGTGCTCCAACAGAGCAAATGCCCCTAAGTTGACCTACAGGAGCAGCTGTAGAGGCACGAGCCTCTCCCAGTTATGCAGCAACGCACTACTAACATACCACAAAGGCAGCAGCAGTGCCTGGACGATCGCAAGGAGATCCTGGCCCAGCTTGGCCTCCTCCCCAGCCACCTGCCACTGCACACATCACTGCATCCCTCAGGGGATCCAAGACTGCTGGCTCCACAGGTGCTCCACAGATGCTCCACAGATACGAGCAGACCAGCAGTCCAACATCCTGCAATGGCAAAAACAGTGCAAGAGGGCGAAAGCAAGCCTGGCCGATTGACATCAAGGACACACGAATCCGTGCACCATGCCTGTCAGTGTAAATAAAACCTGTTGCTATACAGGCCCTTTCAATGCCTAAGGATGGGCGGCCCTCCTATGTAATAAGACAGCAATATGCACATTAGTCGTCGCTACAGTATACCAACTTGACATAGCCAGCAGCCAGTCAGAACAAGCATGACAATAAACACAAAGAACATGGCTACGCACACTGAGAGAGAGAAGGAGGGAGGCTTGGGCTTCCCTGTCAATGAAGAAAGGAAAGATTCCCACACACCCTGGAGGGCTCAGGCCTCCACTCCGGGGTACAAAGGTTTACCTAAGAAAGGCAAATAAACTCCAACACAAATGGCCACCGACCTGGAAGAGCAAGAGGCTGTGGTTGCCCCAAGCAATGGAGAAAAGGAAGCTTACCCAGGCCTGGCTGACGTGCCCCTCCACTACACTGCAGGATGCAATGAACAATTCTATCACAATGCAATAAACAAACAGTTAAACGTCCCTCGAGGGGTCCCACATTGGAGAAGGTACAGGCTGGGCTGAAGGACCACCCACTCACCCTCCACCCCTCTGCATGAATTTCATGCACCAGGCCTGTAGCTCTTAATATCTTCTACCCCCACCACCCCACTGTTCATGGCGGCGTCAAAGATGGGCGCAAATGCCCATTCCTATTTAGGAAGCAGATTATGCGCAATGCAACAACATTGGCGAATGTGGAAGTAATGAGTCTGTGAATAGACTGAAATGTCCCTGTTGGTGATGTCAT